>NW_027180407.1:0-201999 GCF_040956055.1 Brachionichthys hirsutus
AGTGGCAACATTCATTCAGTGAGTGTCTGTGAGAAGTGAAATCTGTCAGACAGATTTTCCCCAGATTTGGAGTCCTGGGGAACATCTGGGTCATTAATGTTTCAGGCTAATGCAGCTCAAATGTTTGGCTTCTTCCAGATTAGTGAGACTGAAGCTGAGCTGTAGATGCAGCAACCCAAGCAGCTGGCAACCATCCGGAATCTGATTAAAAAGAGCCCTGATGTTTTTACATTTGTAATAGACAGTAATGTTACAAAACTTATATTCACTCGCACACAGACAAAAAAAAATTAAACCAAGAATAGATTAAAATGTATTATTATTATTTATTGTCATTGTACAACAAGTATACAAAGCTATTGGGAGTGCTGCTCCATTTGGTGCATTTTAAAAATGTATAAAATAGTAAAAGTAAAAAATATAATATTAACAGTACCAGTTGTTAGAGACTTCACAGTGCACGTAGGGGGTAGTGCTTTTGTCATATGGTGGCACACAAGCAACGTACTTAGTAATATAACAATGCCTCAAATAGTTCTCCTGATCATTCTTATCACCACTCCTTTTTAGTTGGGGTTGGCAACACATTCACAGGTCCCAGCATTGCAGTAATTACAGTGATGCCACTCACAGTGATAAAAGTTGAATTATATTCAATTACTGGGAAAAGAACAATGCACTCATTGCTGGTGGAATTAAAGTCATGGATGTTTACTATGGCGGCCCTGTGACCTGCTTTCCAACCGAAAGCTTACAGCTTCTTTGGAGCAAGGGTCTCCTCTGTTCCCTAATTTAACCCAATGCCCAAAACACACAAACTATAATAGCCCCTCTCTTCCCGTCTTGACTTCTCTGTACCGCACCCAAACCAACTCACCGAATACGAAGCATCAACCAATCCCCACTGTCACAAATGTATACTGAGTTTATGAACATGTTGGGTCGTTGTGCAGGAGGATTACATTCATCCACTGTGGTTAGTAAACTGATTAACATGTAGCTCAAAGCAAAGAATTTTCACCCTGTCACATCGGCTGATCAGTTCAGTGCTGCAAACATTTACCATGCTCATTGGATGCAGCCTCTTTAACGCAAACTCAGTAATTTAATTAAATTACACTGATGGAGTTTTGGGTGGCAGCGGAGGTAGCAGTTGTGGGTACGTAGGCATGAAGACCCAACCATACATGGACCCTAATGAGCTGCAGCAGGCCATCAGTGGGTGTGGTATTAAAGTGCTGAGCTAGGAGAACGAAGGTGAGCCCCACAGGACTCATTTAAGAGAACGTGCTGAGAGCAGCTTAGAAGCCACACTAAAAATCACAATTACACATAATTACAGCTTGGAAACTGTGGGCAGAGGGACTCTTTATCTGTCTGTATTGGCTCAGCACTGTGCCTCTAATTGCTGCCCTCCTAGTTGAGCATGTCGCTTTCTGCCTCAGTTGCCATATATTATTAAGGCACGCACAATGCACATCTTCAATACGCTTTGAAAATCGAATGGTTTCAAAACAAACATATGAAAATTGTTTTGCTTACCCATTACTAAAGCCTGTAGATTTTCCATATGTCTTATTTGTAGAGCATGCCCACTAATCCACTTTATTTTGTGCACAACTAGAGTGCTGCTCTTTACTTATGCAGTTATTGCAATGCCTGGCAAAAAAGATTATGAAATCACCAGTCTTGAAGAATGTTCATTCAGTTGTTTAATTTTGTAGAAAAAAAAGCCGATCACAGACATGTCACAAAACTAGTCATTTAAAATGAAGAATCAAGAAAAACAATTGTGGTTGTCAATAATAATAAAAAATATAAAAAACATGGAATCACTCAATTCTGAAAAACAAAATGGAATCATAAAACTAAGAAGAAGAAAACCACTACAACATAAACGGTACTCTTCAACCGCCTGGCTTCAACTTTCTCTGATTGCTGTTGGCAGATCGGCCTTGCAGGTTGGAGTCTCGTCATGGAGCCTTTTCTTCAATTCCCACCACAGATTTTCTATTGGATTGAGATCTGCACTATTTGCAGGGCAATGACCTCAATATACAATATATCTTTCTTCAAGGTACGTTTTCAAAGATTTTGCTCGAAGGCCAGATGCATTATCATCATGAAAAATGATGGCACCATACCCAAAAATAATTTCAATTGATGGAATAAGAAAAGTGTCATTTTCATATCATCAATGACTGTGGAAGTTTGCATGCTTTCTGGAGGCTGTCTATCTCGCTGTCATTGGAATGGCTATAAACAATGGCTTCAGCATCATCACCTTGCCATTGCAGAATTTCGATTCATCACCACCAAATATCACTTTTATCAGTCATCCACAGTCCATGCTGCTCTTCTTTGGCCGACTGTATTCTTGTTATTTTCTATTTAGGTGTTAATTATGGCATTTGTTCGTTTAGCTTTCGTTTGTTCATTTCGCTAAAGGAAATCTCATTTCATTTAGACTGTTTCTTACAGTTTGGTTACAAACGTTGAATCCAGATTTTAGACACAGCTGCCTGTGAGCAGTCAACAATCTTTTGCAAGTGTCATAATCCTGTCCTTTGTTTAAATTGACATCTTTCATGTTGAATTCATGTGAATCCACTTGGTGCAACAGCTCTCCACGGTGTGAGCAGTCCTTTTTAACTGCAGACTAATGAACAGATTTCATCTGATGCAGGTGTTGATTTTGGAAAAAGAAATGTACAGGATGATTCCATAATTATTTTCCTCAGAATTGAAAAAATAGTATTTGTCTCCCTCTGCTTGATCTTAAAAAAGCAATTGTTATTGACTATCACAGATTGATTACATTTAGCGATTCAGCCAGAACGTTGCTATTTTAAATTACTAGTTTCGTGCCATGTCTGTGATCTGCTAATATAAGAACTGAATGAACATCCTCCAAGACTGATTCCATCGAGTTGTATTAGGTCTTTGGTTTCTGCAGAATTCACTCAATCCAGATGTGTGCAACAATTCATTATGGTAAATGGTCAAGTTTTAATTTCTGAGGAAATGTCTAGATATACGATGTGAGTGACTGGAGCCAGCCCCATTCAACTCAGGAAATGACAGGAATCTCTTGCACAATATACAATACAGCTCATTACCTTTTGGTGCCTCAGGGTCCTCTCAGCTTCTCTTGTTAGTCAGTCATTTAGTTCCAGAACCCGCTTTCACATGTTCACTGATACGTGCCAACAATCATGAACACAAGTAGCCTTTTCAATCGCAAATGCAGCCCCAAGGGTTAGAACAGTATTGGCGTTATGCCAGTTTATATTACTAAGTATTTGTTGTTTTATGACACAACTGACGTAAGCCAGAAACATAACACGGGAAATAATACATGGGTGCAGAAAAATTGCATAATATAAAATTCAGGTTTTTACTATATCAACAATAAAGTTTATGTAGAGTATTCAGGGATTGAGCAATACAATTATATTATAAATGAGAACACAATGGGCCACCAGAGCTGTTTTCCAATGACGAAATGTTAATTTATCTACTTTCTCAATCACTTCCCTGAATTTGCTGGTTTACATTTGTTCCCGCTTCTGTTTTTTTTTTGCAGTGTAATATATAATGATGAAGATTGAAAGATTTCATAAAGACCCAACATAAATTGTGTATATGCATTTATGTTGCTCTTGATGTTCTCTCCTTATCCTATGCCATTGACATATTTTTCTGTACAAATAGACAACATGGAATTAGATAAAAGATTTAGCACAAATGATGATAGAATTAAGCTTCCTGCAATGGAAACTCACATGTAGAAGTCACAAGTGACAGATAGCAAAGAGTTTCCCGTTTCTTCGCTGTGGATGCAGAAAGTCACTGATAATGTTTAGGCGGTGTTCGGAGTTTATCGAACACCGCCTAAACATTATGCATGCAGCAGTGTTGAATGAATAATGTGCATGCCTTTGGTCTCCCGTTCTTCTCCTGATCCGAGGTGTTAGTGACATAAATCCATCTGTCGCTTGATGGAAGAAAATGTAAATCTTAGCCCTCTTTGCATATCGCTTCTAAATGGGCTCAGTCTTCAAACAGCTCTGCCTTTCAGATGAATCTTCAAATAGCTGCCCTGACCCTCTCATTTAATAACCCACTATCAGGTCTCAAATGGACAGAATGATCTCAAAATGCCATATCCTCATGTGGGGTTATACTGCATTGTGTCTGCTGCACTGACTTTATATCAGACTGAAAAGTGATATAACTAGTAGAATGAGAGACAAAGAATTGAAACTGCAGGACTATTAAGTAACTTGCAATTAAAATAATTATCATAATTCTTCCACAACATCCATGTGGAAGAATTTGCACATAATAAAAAAGAAACACAAGATGATAAAGGAGACTCAATTTTGGCTTGTCAGGAAGAAAAGTGGAAATTTATACGATAGGTGCTCATATCAAATCATTTAAATACATATTGAATTAAAATCGCATCTTGAAAAAATAAGGAGCATTTTTTCCCCATATACGATATATATAATCTATTATATTGTGAAAACATTTAAAATCACCTCAAATATTCATCAACAGCATAATTACACAGTAGTTAGCCCTTTTACCTATAGCAGAAAGAAGGATGCGGTTTTGGATCCAGACCTGGGGTCTTCCTGTCTGCAGATTGCACGCTCACGGCATGACTGTTTCATGCCCTAACCCTAACCCAAATTTGCTGTATCTATTGTTACATTTCATCTGTCATACGCCTCCCTTCATAATATTTTTTTACAAATACCTTTAACGGCTTTGAATTATGGGAAACCATACAAACAGGGAGATGACACAAAATGCTTGTGCCAGGAATACTATTATTTACTGCTCAAATACAAGGCTCCATGATGCTCCATGTTGTGCCGAAGTGTGTACCTGACAGAGCAAATATGAAATACTTGTCACGTGTGTATGAAGAATGCAATATGAATGCAGCACTCTAGAATAATCTGCAATGTATTGAACACTCAATGCATCTTAAAAGTGACTTAGTTCAAGCCTGTATAAAATGTCAGATGACAAAAACCTCACCATTATTGTAATGACATGCTATAAAAACATGACTGATATAGATTTGTTGTTTGCAGTTGGAAAACAATTTGATTTCTTGCTGTGTGTTTACTTCCGTCGAGCTTTCTGCCCCTGTGAGTACACATGTGTTCGCGCTTTACCATTGGACAAAAAATCTAATGAGAGCAGATGTTTACGCAGTTTTATACTTACATTTTGCTAATGTTATTTCCGTGTCGAGAGGACCGAGTTTTATCATCTAATTTCTGCATCCGACAAACGTTCCTTCAGTAGACGGGTTATGCTTTATAAAAACAATGTGAGGCATGGGCCTGTCGACACTAAGATGCTATAAAATGCTGGCCTTCGTGTCCTTCTGCAGTCGCATTCTCCAAAGGGTTCACACTGTTCAAGTCAATCTCTGTGCAAATTTGATGTGCTCTGCTCAAGGGAACTGAATTTTTCATCATCTATGGCATCCACTCAAATGGCAAAGCTAATTAGGAGACTAATGTCTGCTTTTCACTCTGGTGTGTGTTACTATTTTACTGATAAGTGAACACATTAGGCCCTACCTATTTGGGTCCTCACCAAGAGTAATCAGCAGTTTGGAGAAGCACTGCATCTCGATGGACCGTAGACTATAGCACTATGACAATTCCATTAAGAAAACACTGTGCGCAGTTATCGTGACGCAAATTGGCTCCATGTAGTCTGGCTGCTCTCCAAGCATGACTCAAGGTGACAGAAGCAACACAAAGGCACAACGTTACTGTCCAAATCAATACAATCATATTGAAGGCATCGACGCACAACAGCTATGCTACGCAATGAAACTAAATCGAGCGAACACTTGTTTGCAGTGAAGTGAAGCCAGACCAGCAGCGTATGCTTTTTTTTGTATACTGCTCGGTAAATAAAAGAAGAGGCCGCTCATAATCACATCTGCTCCAACCTTTGGACAAACTTGAGGTACTCGGCAGGCAAAACCATTCATCAAATATGTGGACAGAAATAATACACCAGAAAACCCTCACAGTGGTAAATATAAACTGTACAGAGTAGATAAATTCAAGCAAGAATACACTTATATGTAATGTGTTAAGATATGTCAATGTCTGAATAGCATACTTAATGTTTTGATGCATCTCTGAGGCTGAGGGGGGGGAACCAGGTGCGACAGGAGAGAAAGGAAGGTTGCAGGCAGAAGGAAAGTGTTACATGTCAATTCTTGCATCATGAGAAGAACTGTAGTTGAAATCTCTGGAGCCCTGCTCATGGTTCCCCCCTTTGTACTCTGGTAATGTTCACATTCTTTTATCTTTTAATGCAACCATTCGTCTCAGTGTCTAACACTGTTGGATACAAAAAATAAGGCAGCATCCCATTTCCTCAAAAGGGATGAGTAAATCATAGATTCCGCTCAGAATCTTTCATTATGCCTTTATATATTTCCCTTTCTAATTCTGTGCATTTTCAGAAACGCAGCATCGTTTTTGTGTTATCTTTAAGTAAAATGAATATGCTGGTTTAACAAACTTTTATCTTTCAGAAAGACTATTCGTCTTATCAAAGTAATCCATCAATTGATTCTTACAAAAGAAAGGCCCTTTCTCACCAGAACGTGACAGATAATTGTGTAACTCTATAAACTTCAACGCCATTGCAGGAAGATAAATAGAGTTAAGGCACACAGCCAGTACCTTTACCAGAAGCAATTATGGTTTTGATGTCAGAAATTTGAGCATTTGACGTATTTACCTGTTTAGTTTGTCAGAACACTTTAAGCCAGTATATTTATTCACAAGATATGTTTTTTTTTTAACCCTGCATTATAAATAAATGGGAAAACCTGTTGTTTTTTTTGCATCCAGGCACTCAAACTTTTATGGGATCTAAATTAGACCAATTTTAAGATTTGTTTTTCATCAAGAGCCATCTAGCAGTTCTTCCGTAATCCTGCTAACAGTCAAACAAACAAACAGAAAAATTGTGCCAAAAACATAACCTTTGGCAGAGGTAATAATTCTGGTATATCATTAAGTATAAGGCTACCGGTACATAATACACTAACGTTCCGTTAATAATTTTTGCTTCCGTTATGCTTGTCTCCCCTCCGTGGGCCATTTGTTCCTTAGAATGTTTTGTTCCAAATTAACAACACGTTTAGCAAGTCTCACCTATCAAGTAAGTGAATCATCTGCTCTAATAGAGCATACAGACAGAGCACAAAACACCACACCATGTTTAATGGAGAAGAAAACAATCATCACCACATTATGCAACCAATGACCAGAACAGTCTACACAAATATTCAGACAGAATTGTAGCAGGTGTGGCTCTCTCTCTCTCTCTCACTCTCTCCAAACGACATCTACATAAGGCTTATAGCAGAGGTTTGATGGTTAATCAATGCATCAATGAGACAATATTATGAGAAAGGGGACTCAAGCCAGTTGTTCAGAATAATAAATGAGGCATTCATCAAATTTAAACCTTTAGAAATTCACTAGTTTAAAAGGGTGATGTTAAAACTAAGGGATGTCTCATTACAAGATGAGTTTCTGCTGACCTCACTATCTTTCATAAATGGACAACTTTTGCAAAGAGGGAACAAAATTACAGCTGGAAAATGTAGGGCAATGGATGATGAAAGAATAGAAGGAGGGACAGTAAGAAGAATACCGAGCCAACTGCTTGGACATATAGTAGCTGGCTTACTTATTGACCAAGAGCTCATTTATTTTGTCTGTGTTTTGACTTTACTGCTTTTTGTGTCTTATGTGTCCATTAATGTGGTTGCAAATTGTTGATTTGCAATAGTATACATGTACAACTCATCTTTCTCCACTCCACCCGGTCCTTTGCATCGTCCTCCCTCACTGCGTCCATGTATCTTCTCCTGGGTCGACCTCTAGCCCTGTTCCCTGGCAGCTCCATCCTCAACATCTTTCTACCGATATAGTCCCTGTCTCTCCTCTGGACATGACCAAACCATCAAAGTCTGGTCTCTCTGACCGTATCTCCACTTTGTCTAACCTTCACTGTCCGTCTTATTGCCTTATTTCTAATCCTATCCAATCTGGTCTCTCCCAAGGAGAACCTCAGCATCTTCAGCTCTAGCTCTGCCTCCTGTCTTTTCCTCAGAGCCACTGTCTCGAAGCCGTCCATCATGGCTGGCCTCACCACTGTCTTGTAGACCCTACCCTTCATCCTTGCTGACACTCTCCTATCACAGAGCACACCTGATACTTTCCTCCACCCATTCCAGCCTGCCTGCATGCTCACGATTCGTCACTTCCTGTAGAACATTACCTGCAATTAAGAAATTGGCATGATCCATATTTTTATGTTTCCACAATGATCAATA
Source organism: Brachionichthys hirsutus (assembly GCF_040956055.1). Taxonomy (NCBI): domain Eukaryota; kingdom Metazoa; phylum Chordata; class Actinopteri; order Lophiiformes; family Brachionichthyidae; genus Brachionichthys; species Brachionichthys hirsutus. The sequence goes on from NW_027180407.1 coordinate 8,405, forward strand.
CAGGCATTGTTTTTTTTTTCCTTTTGCATCTTTTTTTTTTTTTTTTTACCAGCAATTGTTTATGTTTATACATTTTTAATTAGACCTCTCACCTCCTTAAGTCCAAACTTTACATCCCCACAGGTCCACTGATGTGTAAACAATCAATTCACACAGTGATAGGTTTCTACCTGATCAAATCAATACAACAATCCCAGACACCATCTGTCAGCAGGTCATCTTGTAACTAGTGATAGTGCAGCTCGCATTTTCTCTTTCTCTAATGGTGAGGCCGTATGCCAAAGAAGTAATTAGCTTGTTGGATGGTTACATTTCTGCAAGAGAAGGTGTTCAAGACAAATGCTGCTGATGGAGGCTTTCTTTGAGTGCAAAGCTCCAGCTGCATGAAGTCAGAAAATGATCATGGAGTCACTCATTAAGACAAAAAAGATGGAGGTCATTTCTCTATAACTTTAATTGACAGTGATCTCCTCTCACCACTTGTTTTTGTTTTTAGCCTTAGATTAGGTTTCTAGTGCCGCTTACATTACTTGCTGCTTTTTAATGAACTGGAAATTATACAGTGGTAACACAGCGTAGAAAATGATGTACAACAGTATAATTGGTTCGCCACCATGACATATCCCCAACCACACCCTTCGGTAGGTGAATGTGAGGCTTTCATATTACACACAGCATGTGCCACTCTCTCCAGTGCATCGTGGGCTAGTGTGATGCCTCTTAAACACAGCAGAATGAGCACAAACAGATGTGATGTGCCTGCTGCTCAAGTCTGCAGCAGAGAATGTTCTGAATTATTTAAAAACCAAACAAGACCTGGGTGAGTGCTAGAGATTAGAGTTCATTTGGTTCATCTAAGGTAATGCACAACTCTCAAAAAATACACTAAAAAGCCACAATGTCTATCCTTGCCAAAATAATTCAGTGTGTAAATCTTTCTAGGTTTCATACGCATGAATTTTCATTAATGTAATTATATCCTACAGTATTTCCTTCACTAATATAAGTAACTGAGACATGACTGCCTGATTTACAAGAATATGGTCATGCAACACGTGATTTTTCTTGGAGGAAGAAAGAGCCAAACGTGGTCAGGACTTCCCCAAGTAAAGTACATTTTTGTCTGTCTGGGGCCATGCACGCTCAGTTAGCCATGCGCTGTACTGTAAACAAACCGGGGTCGATAAATCCCACACCGACATTTTGTGCATCTAAAGCACATTCCGAACCTGTACTAATATGTAATCAAGGGATATCAGCTATATTGTGCTCACTAAAAACCACAGTGAGTAAAGAGATCTGTCAGAATTAAAGAGAATTAAAAAATATAAAGTGTGTGCATTTGTGCATGAGTTGTGTTCTGAGTGCAGTAGTGTTTACTTTAACGCTATATTTTTGCATCTCTTCCTCATGTAACGCAAAGTGATATGTCTACTTAAATATCCAGTGGCTTAAAATGCTAGGAGCTTCACAAAGTATTTTTCTTTATGTTGACTTCCACTCTTATTGTACGGATCTGCAAGGGTGAGCATATTGTCTTACATCATCAGCAAGAAGTCAAACTGCATTTTCCAAGTGTCAGTAAAATAATTCAACTCATTAGGCTTCCAAGCCTTATCAGTTGTTTATGGAGCAAGAATCAGAACTTTTATTTGGTGGGTGGTTCCCTCAGGCACTCCCTGCCTTTTATCAGAGGCTGCATCTCGTGTTGAGCTTTCTGCCATCAAAGAGCCCTTTCACATCTCCATCCACACTAGTTATCTCTGTCCCTATTAACACAGAGCACCAGTGGAAAAAGCCAGTAGCCTCCAACCGATCTTATCAAGGTCATCCCCTGGATAGTGTTGCAGAAAATAAAGCAGATAAGACATCTTCCATAACTTAATTAGCTTTTTATCACACAATGCAATTACAAAATTGTCAAGTCATTGGTGTAAGGGACCGGGAACATTTTGAAGGTGCTAACAATTACAAATGACCAATGCCACTGGGAAAACAATAGCCCTCTTTGTCTTCACGGCTAAGAGCTGCACCTCAGCACTGAGGGTAAATCAGAGGGGGCACTATGGTTTATTTAGCATCCATTGAGTAATGGTTGCCCAATGCAGAACATACCATTCTGGGGCCAGAGCACCTACTGAGATGCTGATAAGAGAGATTAATGGTGTTGTCTGAGTGGCTGGCATACAATCAGTGCATGAGCAACCCAAATGTGTGTGCTATCTAAAACATCTGAATCCCTACGAAGCATTGGGCTGAATGAGGCAAAAGGACAAGATGTCACATGAATAAATAAAGGAACAGGAGAGCAAAAAGGCCTGGTCCTGTAAATTCTGTTCAAAGTGCAAAATTTGCAATAAATCAACACATGAAGAGGAGAAAGAGATAGAGCAAAATGGGGAAGAGAAAGTAGAGATGCATACATCAAAAGTTTTAAGCTGAGTAAACAGAGAGTTTGAGTAACAATCATACTGAATATGGAATTCTTTTTGCAAGTGTGCTTAAAATTTGCATGGAAATTGCATTTTGGTCCCATGCTCTTTTGTAAGAGTGTGTATAGGTGGGCATAGTGGTCTATTATCACCTTTGTAATCATACCTCTGCAGAGAATTATGCTATGGCTTCAGGATGTGTGCTAAATTTTCTCACATGGGCCATTCAACTTTTACTGAGGGTGCCAGCTACTTTCTCTGACAAAAGTGGAACCAGGTGATGAATGAATAATCAGATGAGCAGATGAAGTTTGCATGCCGTTTCTTGAACACCATGCAATTTTATTAGAGTTTAGCTATGGCTGAATGTTGGAGAAGGAATATAGTTCAATAAAGCATTTGTTTGGATTGTGTAATGAAAAAATAAGGGAAAAAATGCAGTTGTAAACGGCAGAGTCATTCGTTTTTGCAGCTTTCCTTTGAACAAATACTTGTGAAATACATTTTCTAATATATAACATCTAGCCTCGTTTGCGGAATAATAATTTTAAAAAAAGATATTAAGATGAACAGCAGGTGGTGACCTTCCAAATTGTTTCATAAGGATATATGGAAATCATTTTCTTAGTCATAGTACCTGCCCAACAGCATTTCCTTGGTGACCAAAGATTCCAAGCCAGAGCGCCCATGATTTCCTCAGGGCTGTGTAGATTGTCCACCTCAATAACCAACCAGAGCCAACTTCATTCCTGCCCCAAAATTAATTTTTGCTTTCCCAGATTTATGTTCCAATTTGTTCACTATATAATCATGTCATAATTGTGTAACTACCAAAAGTCAACATTAATCACAAAATTAATTTTTGTCATTTTCTGTAAATCATGTTCGCTCACTGGCAGGTTTACTAGCAATACAAGGTAGGCTGAAAACTAATTTTAGCCTTGACTTTACAAGATGTCCTTTTTGGTATAGGACTGAAAATATAATTAATCAAAGATTATGTAATTGAAAACATTTGTTGCTCCCTGGGTTGGACTCTGCCACCTTAACCCCTTCGTAAGAATCATCAATGGTTTCACAATAGCCTCTAATTTTGTGATGTGATGTGTTCCACCACCCATTGCAATCTCATGGGTAGCACGGGTACTGTGGTTAGCAGGAGCTAACGTAGCACTGCCAGTTTCTGCCTTGAGCCGGTCCCAAGCCGGAATAAATCCAGAGGGTTGCATCAGGAATGGGATCTGGTGAAAAAATTTGCAATGATTGAATATGCAAATCAACATGAATAAGAAAGTAGATGTGTTCCACCACCCAAACCTCTGTCAGGCTAATATTATAACAGAGAGTCACTGCTATTATATTATGATATTCCATTCGGAATCCTCACAGTGTCACTCTGGAGTATGTCTCAATGGTTTCCACTACTGCAGTACTATGATTTGTACTGCAAAAAAATATAGTAGTGGTTAAAAACGTTATACTATATATTGAGCAATGCTGAAAATGGCCAGCCTTCAGAAATTGCCAAGGGATTTTATTTTTCATGTTTTTTAGGTTCATATCAGAATCGAGGTATAGATGACATTTGGCGCTAAAATACCTTTTTTTTTTCCAGAGACAAGGAATGCCAATAGATTTATTTGCCAAGACAGAACTGTATTTTTTTTTTTGGCATCATCCTCAATCTGAATGTTGTTATTGCAATAATTGAAATGGAAGTTGCACTGATTACCCTGGCTGGAAAGTGGGCTTTGTGATTGTTCCTGACGGTGTGGAAATCTCCGATGTGACAGTGGGACCATTGAATGCTCCTGATTGATCGCTCCCATATGATATATAATAAATTTTCTTCAGCACCGCAACTTCCAGAAGTCGTGCAGTGCTGGAGATTTAGTATATATTAAAAGCTTGGCAACGCCCCTGACAATCTGCAATTTGCTGGGTGAATAATTCAAATCCAGAAAACGTTTTGCTATTAATATAGAAACTTTTTAAAGATCCTTATCAAAATTGATATTTGCATCAAACTATATTAAACCAATTAGCATTTCCTTCCTCATGGACAGTGGGTTCTAAGTTCACCATGTTGCTAACTTATTTATTTCCTGTTTTAAGGATGCAGCATACAATAAAGGGATATATGCCATATTTATCAAATCACCCATTCTTGGTGCTTCCATTTGGGACTTCTGAGTATCCTGGGACATTATTTGACCAGGTCTTGGCTGACTGTGTGGCAAAAAAAAAAAAAAAGATTATTTAGGTGGGGAACACAAGCTATTTTGTGTTGTTCATGGAATTTGTCAACAGCATTGCTCTAATGGGGATGCCATTACAGGAAGAGATGGACTGTCTCCTTGGGCTTTAGAGGAGGCATCATGATTGAGAAGGAGGGATGTGTAAAGATTAGCCATGTCTCGAAATAAGACCCCCAGCTATACTGAAAAAAGAAATTGTGTTCCTTAATCTCTGTCCTATTTATCATATTAACACTAATAGCCATACCCCCCCTGATGCTGATGGCATGGTGGCCTTTTTTTTAGGTACTAATGCAAGATCAATCATCATAAATGTCCACTGATTCACTTTCAGATCACAGCTGATAGCCTGCAGCGTGATAATAGTAAATTGATTTGTGTTGATGGTACAACCACAACATAATGATTGGCTGGTTTTAAAGAGTAATGTGACCATTTCCTACTGAAACCTGAAACAAGTGGATGAGATGATTGTGATCGTCTCATCTACAAGAAAATGGATGGATGGAATGTATCCTGTATTTTATGCGCAAACCCTACAAAAAAAAACAAAAGTTTACATAAAAAAATGTCATACTTTGAAAGGCCAAATACTTGACTGGTTCATCATGAGACTTCAAATCTGACTATCAGAGAGTGAATTAAAAATGTCCTCTGGAAATATGCTTTTTGCTGTAGTTTCCAAAGGCCCACATCCACCCATTTTAGTGAGAGAGAGAGCGGTGCACTGTCCATTCATTAGTTTGTCTCAAATAGAACATTGTATTTCAAAGTAGAAGTGGGGCAGGAGCTTTCAGCTCTCCTTCCCTTCCTGCTTGTGATGATGCTTTCTGGGTTCTCATAATCTAAATAGGAAATGCAGTGACTTGAAGTGATTTTAACCACACGTCTTCTGCAATAGTATTATTGATGGTAGGTGTGAACAGTAGAGAGAGAAAAAACACAATGCAAATTTGTCTGTTAAAATTTGGAGAGTTCACATGCAGACACATGCCTCAGGCAAATGGTAACATTACGTTGTATTAACATCAATTTTCCATCAATTGTCCATCCTTTTGGAGGCTATAGTTACCTTTATTACCGTGTAGTAGACGAAGGGATGCTTATTTTTTTATGTTCAGTAATATGTGACTGATTTGTTGAAGTTGGGACAGAGAGAGATTTCCAGCTCTTGCAATTGTGTGCCATTGAGGCAGAGGCATATCTCCAAGAAAGTTAATTATCTCCTGATTTGTCTGGAAAATGTCATTTTGTTTTCAGGATGTTTTGAAGATGCATGGCTTGTGGAACAATGGGTTCAATATTTACTTTGATTAAATCAGGGTAAAATAATTGGTCATAATCTGTGCTCTTGTTCATTCCTTTCTCCTATGGATGTAAATCATGCTGCATGTAGGAAATGTGTGGTTCATTTTAGGTAATTGCTAGTTGAAGAGGCACCATAGGGTGCCATCTTCCCTGAGCTAACAGATGTTGCCTGATGGGTACACAGCATACTATAACACTACTTTCTTCATTAGTTATCACTTGTGTTTTTGACTTCATGTTTTATCATGTATGCACAGGAGGCCTTGGTAGGGCCTGGGGCCTGCAACTGCTGCTCTGGTTCACATTGCAGTTCCGCTGCCGCTTTCCCCCATCTTTGGTTTTACATTGCATTATGTCTTTCTTTATTACCTGCGTTGATCTTATAGAAATTGTTGCCTTCTCAGCCTGGACCATTTTAGAGATTAGAGATTATTTCACTTTTTTTATCGTGTAAAGTAAATGATTTGCCTGATTCTCTCATGCTGGTTTAGTTCATTTATTACTTTTATTTATCTGTAATTGGTGAACTCAATATTATGTACCGTCGCTATTATTTGAAGTTTATGGAAATTATTGATGGATAGAGCAATGCCTCTCATCTAACCTCTTTGGGTCTGGGTTTGTTTGAGGGAAATGTTATTGCAGCAATACAATCTCCACGGTGGAGATCTCAGATTTTCTTAGATTTGACCATTTAATGCTCCACATCCCTGTACCACCCTGCACACCTACCATGCAATAATTGAAGTCATTTCCATACCACAACTCAGTGGTTCTAGGAATCACCATGAAACTCAATGAAGCACACCACTGCTGTCCTGCTTCTGCCCCTCAGTCTCCATCTATTATAACATCCTATCTATTAATTCCCTCCTGTGTTCTCTATGGCAGTTTGGAGCACAGCCAGAAGGCTTTGTAATAGCTGTCCTTTCCTGTGGTCATAAGGAAATGATACATTCAGAAAAGATGAGCTCTTCAACAAAGGCTTGCATCCTCAGGTATATGGGCTATGAATGTAGATTGATGATAGCTGCTGAGTAAACTGCCTGCTCAAATCACTGCAAACACTATGACATCAAGCACAGACAATTCATCCACTAAACACATTTGTGCTTTGAATAAGTATTTGTTTGATTTAGTAAATTATGTTTTTAGTTTTGAGTGAGCTTTGCTGTTATTAAGATGTACTTTTGTGGATGCGGGCTACTTAATTTATTTTGCTCCTGTAATTTTAAAGCTTGTCAAACAGTAAAACTGATTTGCAATGCAGCACTACGCGATAGAGATGGATTATAACTTAATGTTGCAGCCCAGAGGCCGACGACTTGCTTCTCAGGTCAGCCAACCTGACCTGAGAAGCAAGTCTTTAACTACCCATCACTGCCAAGAGAGACTTATAGATTGAAAGCATGCTCAAGCATAGAAAACAGCATTTTAGAAAAGTGGCTCAGCAGAATCACATTGTAAATCCTTATCGGTCCAACTCCAACAGGAAACTAAATTTACATTTGGCAACCTTGAATTAATTCACCTTGGTGAATGTTACAATAATTCCTGATCAGTCTATTGTTATAGGATTCCATATGCTTAAATTAAGTATAATTTGAAGTATTATTCATACAATCAAGGTACCTTTACAATAAGCACTTGAATTACTTCCACTCAAAACACATATCTTGAAATGTTTACATTGTTTGAGCTAATACAAGTAAATTGTTCTGTTTCAATTGAACTTATATTGCAGATAAGACGCTCATTAAAAAAAATAAAAATCAACATCTGTTTGCTAAATCAGTTGTTAAAGAAACCATAGCTCCAAAATTCAGTTTAAATATTACAGGTGAATACATCTTATTTTTAATAGCTCCCTGAACAGATGCTGGCATATTTTCTTAATTGTACAACCTCAGAGGTTTTTTTTATATATAACTTCTGAGTGAATGCTAATGCAATCTGTTTCAGAAACCTGTAACTACAAGTGCCGAACATCCTATTTTCCACATTGTTGAACTGATTCTAACAGTCAGCTGATAATGGCCTATAACAATATAGCCTATTTCTCAGATGGTGAAGCCTGGAGTCAAGAGGCTAAAAGCCACCGTGTATTGCTAAACTTTATCGAGTCGGTTAAAAACTTATAATGATTTAGTATGCATTTAACAAATGATGAATCATGCTCCTGCAACAAAACGTAGATAAAATGACAAGATTCACTGACTTTGATGCCGGATGCAGAGAAAAATGTTGAACACACAAGAACATAATCAGGAGCAAGTAAATACCAATGATTGCTTGTTGAAATTATCAAACATTGTGAGTTCCTCTGAGAAACATCTTTCCTTGGTAAAGTGCCGTTTACTTTCTGGCAAGGCTACAGTGCCAGTCCCTGTGGCCCTTCACATTGTTTGCAAGGTTTAATTAAGTCACAGTCACACTTGATGCAGTCAGTTAAAGCGCTGAACCCCCCATTGACTCTGGAATGGCTGAGTGAAGCACAATCACGGTGTTGCACTGATTGTTGTTGTTTTCTTTCTTTTTATTATAGCAACAAAGGGCACTGAAGAAGTTAAAGAAATGATACTGGTCATTTAGAAAAATACACCATACCATTATTTTACCTCTCAACATGTCATGGTCCATAAAGCCTGTTTCTCTTGTTCTGATGGAAGTTTCTGAAGAATAGAAAACTTTCTGGTTAATATTTTAACCAGAAAGTTAAATTGGAAATGAAATAAATATTTACCCCAAATTGTCCTTAATATTCTCTTCGACAGAAATGCCCTACTTTACATTCATCTGTTTCAGCTGCCCGCTAAGGCTTCAGTCTTCAACTGCAGGTCGATAAATAGCTCCACTTAATCTGTTGGGGTTAGGAAGAAGGGATTATCCATTCACTTTTAAAGCCAATTTTAAATGCAGGGGCAGATTTTTGACCACCCAACCTTACGGTCACACTTTCATTACCAACCACTCTTCGTTTGGCCAAGGGTTTGACTTTCTCTGGCATATAATGACATGAAAATCTCAAAGAAAACAAGTTATTTTTTAACGAAGCAGTCTCCCACATCCCAAATTATCCCATTATCTAGGATAAATCCATCCACTTTGAGTGGATGGATTTATCCTAGATAACAAAAGCATCACCCATTTCTTTATATACTGGTAACAACAATACATACAGAACAATATTCATAGACGTTTGTCTCAAGCTACAAGATTTGTCTAACCCTAACTGCACCCCACTAATCAAAGCAATAAACCATGATTTATGTTGCTGGAATTCATCTCGCTCCAAAAACTACAAAGTATACACCTCCCAAGGGGGAAAACCCACTCTTCTGTGATATGCAAAACCAATGTACAGCATGTCAGAACATATTTCTAAAACAACTATGTCTACATATTGGTGTAAAGCAAAAACAGCTTCTATCATGATTCAAATGACCAAATGAAAGCTTCTGCAAAAGTTAATACACGAACAACAAATCTCCATTTCCAAACATCAAAAAAGGCATGAAGTGAGACTTATTTAAACCATCATGCGAAGCATAGCAGAAAATCATATATCAAAGCCAACTACTTTTTACTGACTTTAACCTGGAGCCTCAAATGTTTGTCTCCCCTTTTGGACAGTGAGAATAATTACTCAAGCTCGGTTGATCATCCTGAGGCCATAGGCTCCACCATACTCCTATCTTTTGTCGAGTCCTAGGTTGCATGATGATAATGATTGTAGTGAAACCAGATCATTTCATATTGACTCACTGACCCACACATTCAGATTGGACGAATGTGGCCGGATGATATTGAAGAAAGGGCAGACTATCAAAACTGAAGGGGTTAACCTACCAGAAGGCAAAACAGGAGACATCCAGGGCAGCTACAAGTATTCTGGGATCCTACAAGCTAATGGAAACCATGAGGAGGCCACAAGGTAGTCGAGTCACAAATACCTGCGAGAGTAAGGCAAGCCCTGAGAAGTCAGTAAAACAATGGCTTAGCCATCAATATGTAAAAAAAAAAAAGCAGGGGACAATATGCAAAGAAAAAACATACATTCAGACAAGAAAACTCCTCAGAATGCACAGAGGGATTCACTCCTATTCAAGAACCATGAGGGTGTACACTATGCAGAAACAGAGAGGCCGAGGACTAGTCAGCATCAGGACCACAATCCAGTGTGAAACATCCAAAAATAGTTATCAGATATCAAAAAGACCTAACAATGGCTGGAAAGCGTATGGCTGATAGCAGAGAGGCCCGACCGGGGCCCTAAGCACAAGGGCCATAGAGGCCAGGGTCTACCAGAGTAAGTCAGGCTGCAGGGCAAACATGCCCCTGTGATGGTTCAGCACGTAGTTGCAGGATGTTGAAGACTCTTGCTGGATCAGCAATCGGCTCCATTAATTTAGGCTGCTGCAATTTTTTCAATCAATGTGATAAATTTATTGACCAGAATTATAGTAACAGATCGTTATTGCATGATAGATGATCATGATGCAATTATCATACTAAAAATGCATGAATCAAATAATAATAGAAGGCCTGTCACAATCTCCTTCTGTGACACTTTCCATGTCTTGCCGTGTGGGCGGTAGAGTTGGCTGAACACCTGGAGACACGCCAGCCAGTCATTTGTCATTAGAAATGTTTGCTACGTAAACCCCGCTCCGCTGACGCCGCGCCTCAAGATCATGATATTTTCTCTCCTTCCTCCTTCTGTTTACTCGTTGGCTTGTGTGTGTGTCTCCAGCATATCTTTGCCTTCTCTGCTGCGACCGTAAGATTTTTGTATATTTTGGTTTTATGCATTCATTCAACATGAACTGTAAACAGCAACATGTCTTGGCAGATTACATGTTATAGTCAACCAGATTCGCTTAGCACCTTCGACAGAATCAAATCAGCCATTTGTGTTTCAGGGAATCTCAAAAGTAGGCAAGCGGTGTCAAAAAATAAGTAAATAATAAAAATACAAAATTGTCATTCTAAAAATAAAATCCTGGAACGGTTTCTAACACCAGGTGGGAGCGTCACCACATATTCAGATTTAAAAACTCTGTTATGCTGCATGAGAAACTTAAATATAAAATCTTTCTATGGAAAAGTTCAACACTTAAAGTATATGAATAGCAAAATCTCTACAAAGACTTTAGTGCCTAAATATCACATTTTGTAAAGCGATATTTTCCTGTTATTCACCTTTCTCACCATTGGCAACCTCATGACAGAAACCTCCAAGGTGGAAAGTGAGAGCCATTGTTTATCAGCCAATAAAATCATGAATGTTCTTTGCAATGCAACAGGCAGATCCATTTACCAGTACACCTATTGCTTAATTTGTACTCCCATGACCTGTTTGCCATGGGAGACCCTACCAGGAACATAAAGCCCCTAACAACATATCCCCTGCGCTCAAACTCACCCACCACGATAAGGTGGCAGTTCAAGGGGGAGTCATTGCCTGGACTCTAATAGGGGGTTTATCTTGTTGCTGCTCAGAACGCACAATCTCCCAGTAGAATAAAACTGTCTTTCTTACATTCTGATAAGAATTTGCTGCCATCACAGTTTCCCAACTTTCTATTATCTTATATTTAATCCAGTCCTTCTTTTTCTAAATTATAGGCATATAGATTACCTTTTACAACCTTGTAATCTATAGGATAAGACACTATTTGCCATAAGTCAAATGCATTCTTAAGTGTGCTACATTTTGTCTAATTCCATTCTGAAATTAAAATACACTTGCTTCAATAATCTCACCAGCTCAAACTGACTTTTTGAAAAACAGGCAGGGGCGTTTCAGTCTTCATCTATCATTCAATGCCCTACATACTACAGTTGGTCCTTGCCCCAAAGTGATTCTTGCACCAGATACATAGCAGATGGTCACTCATCCCACCAACGAGAGCTAGCAATGCAAATTCCATGGGTTCTTTGTTCTGCAAACAGACGTCACAGGCATCTTTATTTTAAATGGGTGTTTGGATTCCCTGTTATTTTTTCTTTCCTCACCACAGGGTGTACCTTTAATACATCACATCTATTAAATAAATTAGCATGAAATCTCAGAAAGACCATTTAAGCCTGAAATACATAATATTATCAGTACTGATCTACAGAGTCAATTTATTGATTTGCTCCCTTCACATCATAACCCTAAAACCATTGCCTCTTACCCACAGCTTGTTTTTTTGTTTATAGTGAGTATTTATAGCATTTTCATATTAAAGATCTAGCCACATTTATTCATAATTACTGCACCCTAACAGGGATAATTTGTATGTGCTATGATCACCTGCATATCAGAACTGCATATGTATATCTACCAATTGTTCATTAATTAGTTCAGTGATCAAAACAGGGTTTTTTTTTTATCACTTGGGTGTGGAAACAAAAATCATTTTGGTGTCGCTCTGATTCAGCTTTGTGCAGCCACAACCGGGGAAATAAAAGCAGGGAGTTTGGGTAAAGATCTCACACATAATTTCTTACAGAGAGAGCCGGCTGAGACCTACTGCAATTTTATGTAACTCAGCAGCATCATTATGGAGGACAGCCAGAGAAGTCAGGGCAGCTCCATCTTTACCCACTGCTTCTGGCATTACCGCCAGATCGCCCACGCCATCTACTGGTGAGTATGGCGGAGGGATTTGAATTGCTAATGACCACCCAGGGGAGAATGCCGGGGGACAACACAAAAGGTATTTCATGGTCTGGATTTGAGTCTTTTGAACACTGACGATATATATGATACAACATCAGGCAGTGTCATTAGTCATGTGAGACAAATCCTTGCTCTAGGGCCTACAGCGCTTCTCTCCATCTCTATTGTCTGAGGTGAAATGTAATTTGTCTGCTTTCCACATTCTTCTGACCCTCTTCCTGACAAGGTATCACCTAAAAGACATTTGTATGTGCTGGGCATTTGTGGTGATTTGCTGATGCACAGAATTTTAACCAGCTAACTGTGCTAAGGTCTCTTGTCCACTTCCCCAATCTCTTATCTGTTGGCAGCGCTTACATCATAATCCTGAAACATTAAGAGCACTAAGGGAAGGTACACAAATAGAAACTGCTGACCCTTTTGTTTCAGATACGAGTTTGGAAAAAACAAATTATAAAAAAAATATATCCGAAATTCAAAAAGGCATGACCAATTTGATAGGCATGACTGGATTGAAAAATGAGTGTTTGTCTTTCTTCAAGAACTCATAGAGGTTTTTGTGCTTCACTGACTTAAGCGTTCAATTAATGAATGAATTCAAACTCACTTTTGAGCTCTTCACTGCTGTATATACTTTTACCACAGTTTTATCATCAGGGGAATTTGATGTCAGATTTGAAACAATGCCTTGAGTCCATAAATCACTCTTTGGACTGTTGGTTTTACATTAACGTCTTGCAGATGTCTCTGTACAACCAGACTGAATTTGCACATTCGACAGTTTGCTAAAGGAAACTGTTTCACTAATTAGAGAGAAACTAAAAAAATTCACAGGCCACCTCACCCTCTGGTGAATTTAGACCCTAGACACCTTTTTCTTTAGGCAAACTGACACTTAATCCATGTTGATCCCATATAGTCAAGAAAGGGCCATTTGCTTTTCAAATACCTGGGAGCTATTAGCTGCTTCTTGTGTCTTGAAGTCGTTAGAGCAAGACATTTGAATACATCTGAAATAGATATGTAGTATCTGAAATCAAAAAGGTCAGTCGGAATGTTTGGTCATTTGAAGCTCTCAGGTATGGCTCACTGGATTGCAAATGCCTCTGCCATATACAGTATACACAAATAAACAACTCTGTCATATGACAGTTGGGGTTGATGGATGAACTGACATGGTTACTGGTTTTATAGCTGAGCTTTTGTTCTATCTATTCTAAAAAATGAAACCGTTTCCTTTGAGGGTAATGTGCCATATGTAAAATCTGAAATTAGTTCGTATCTTGGGTGCACAAATATGAGAAGAAAAGATTCATCGATGTAGAAAAGAATCTCACGATCGGTTCAGTCAGTATTGCAACATCCTTCAGCAACACCCACAAAGACTACTATGAGAATAAATGAGCTGGAGGAAGGACACGGAGTCTGCAGTGACTTCAAATGAAAATGGAAGATGGAATATATACACAAATAGAGAGACGCACAAACAGTTGTGTTTGCATAGGAGGTTCTCATGAGGCTTCATGTGTGAAATATTATATTCCCTTAACCTCTTAAGCATGTGGCCTATTTTTTCTGCCTCCTATCCGAAATGACTTACCCAAAATAAATAGAGTATATCTTCACAACTACAAGGACTGTGTGAATAATCTAATACACGTTTTTTGTTACATGCCCTTACAGTTGCTTGTTGTTTGAGCTATGTTTCATTTGGGTGGCAATGCTTGGTAGATACTTTTAGCTCAGATTCTCCCCGTTATTCTGATATGCAACAAGTTAGGATTGGTGCTCTCTGGCGTGTGCATTGATCGTCTGTCCTGCACGTATCCCACGCAGCCCCTTGCACAGCGGGCGCTCGGGCTCTCCAGGTTAAACTGCCTGGTTTTGGAGTGAGAAGTGTCCTGATTGGCTTTCAAGGTTTATCTATAAAATAAACAAATTGGACAAATATATATATATATATATATATGTGTGTGTCTACAGAACAGTGAGCGAGTCCCAAGCAGTAACCTGTTGTTACAGCCTCCAATGACAGACATGCCAAGAATTAACTGTCTAATTTTACTTCGATCAAATTCCTGTCATTTTCCTCTTGCGTTTCCTTCATTTGCTCTATTCTAACCTTTTTGGACCTCCTTAGGGTAAACATGCATCTTCTCTTACCCTGTAAAGCAGTTTGTGAAGTTGCATCACGTGACTTTTCTAACATTCTAAAATCCAGAAACGCTCACAGCTGCCAAATACAAACCTCTTCTCTTGATATTGACCGCCATTTGCTTTTAATAATACAGGAGAAGGTTAAATGCATTGCTTGAGGACAGCTGAGTGGCAGAGAGCATTCGTTATTAATACACAGAAAGCACTATGGTATAAACAGTGCAGTTAGAGGAATGCCACATTGCCTAAAGAAATGATGGCAAAGTCTGCTTCTGCAAACCAGGGGTTAAACTGAAAGGTTCAGTTCACCTAAACTGCATGTTTTTGGAGGTGGGAGGAACCTGGAGAGAACCCACGCAGACATGGGGAGAACAAAAAAACGGTTCTAAAAATAATTGGTTTCGGTACCTTTTGCCATACTGCTGGGACACTTACACAGTTGCTTTACCATTCTTAATGGCAGCAAATATGCATTGGGGTGTTGTATATAAACAGTTTCAGTGTCTAGTCTAGTATCTGCATTTTTTTTATTTGAATTGTAATTTTCCAGACACAAGATATATATATATGTTCAGAATTATATTTAGTGATATGCATGAACCATCTGCAAGGAATGAGAGCACCAGGATGGGAGGAAGGATGAGGAAGAGATGAAGACGAGAGGGAGAGCGATGTAGCGGAAATGGCTTTGTGTGTTTGAGGAGTGTGTAGTAGAGGGTCAAGGGAGTCAGTAAGCTTGTGTGTGACAGCGATGCACCTCTCTGTAATAAGTAAACACATCACAGTCCTGTGTGATTTATTGCAGGGCGAGGATGACATTTTCAGCTGCAGGACAAGGAGCCAGGGTTCTGCTTCATTTCTGTTTGTATGTTGCCTTTTTTATATATATATATATATCGCAGAGGACAAATCCTGCATCCATATTCTTGCGCTTCCTCAGTGAGGAAAGGGCAGTAAGCTTATCTGGAGTTATCCAGATAGTTTCGCTGAAAGGGTTGAGAGGTGCTGTATTGAAAAATGGGAATGGGAGGTTTCAACTTGATGAGTATCCAATAAGTGCACCGGGACAAGAAAAATTCCAGCCATTGATTCTATCGTTGTGTTTATTATGTGGCCAAGAAGTCATATCTTTGCAAAGGGCGGACTGAAGATGCACACGGAATCCAGATTTTACACAAAGCACTCAAATACAAGTTGTTCATATTATCTTGTTCTGGAAATGAGGTCACAGTTTTGCATCATCGTGCAGCAATACTTTGTTCCTGCACTGAGATTTCAGGCATCTGTGTTCTATTGGGTGTCCAACAACATTTTACTTTTCTTCCGACATTTAATACTTGTTTTTGCTTTGTGTTCTCCTCGTATTGCAATAAAAAAGCTTATTATTTTAGAAGATTCATTTTATGACATGTTAAAAAAAGGGACATAGCATGCAAGAAAATAATACTCTTAACCAAGACACGAAAAGAAGGTGTCAAACTGTCGCTTTGCTTTTCTTTGTCTTTCTCTCGTATTCTACAAAGTGGTAATTTACTCTGACTATATTCTTTGTCTCTGAATGAGTGTACCAGTAGTATTTAATGCTTTAATTTTTTTTTTTTTTTTATCTTAAAATGCCATGATGCTCAATTTGGTCTGCACAAAAACAGATAAGAATTTCATTCAAAAGGTCCCATTTTACTTTTAAACAATTCAAAAACATAATTTCATATTTATAAAGAAGGTAAATAAATTCCTCTCTTTTACCCAGAGGTTTTTTTAAATATACAAGTAACTGCTCTCATGAAAGCTCTGAACTGCTGTCGTTAAACACCAACTGTTTCTTTTGACCCTAACCCTTACCGTAAAAAAAGCTTTTTAATTCAGACTTGAATGAACAAGAGAAGAAAGGACCCGCAGAGCAGATCCCAAGTCATGATTTCAGTGCTAGTATTTTTTCCAAGGAAAGCTTGTATACAATAACAATTTAAACAGGTGCTGAAGTAGTCCTCCATCTCCATTCTGAAGTGTTAGGTATAAGTAGTGGAGTGTAAACTATATGTTAGCGCTAAAATCAGAGGGTACACTGCCAATAAAAAGGCTCCATACTGTATGTAATACTATCCCCATCTAAGGAGCCACATTCGGCGGCGTGTTGTCACTTCATCAAAGCTGTATGCTAATCTTTCACCAACCAAAGTGAAATGCAAATTCATTGTCAACACACTTGCTGTCTTTTTTTTTTCACATAGAGACAGCTAAGACTCCTGTATTTTCAGGATTTAAAAAGGGAGAATGGCACTAGCTGTTATTTTTGATATTGTCTTCATAACAGCAAAGGGGATTATTTTATCTGTGTCTAACGCTGACACAAACAAGATAAGTAAATGTTTGAAATCCTGTTGAGGGGATGTGCTACGACATGTCTATAGCAGGTACAATTCTACAGTCACATCCTTGGGTAGGCTCCCCCCCCCTCGAGGAAGGAGCTGATTGTGTGTCCGGAATTTTTAGTTTGATTTATTTCTTTGTTTTTGCCATGACTGTGTGAGGCAGGCTGAAAAAGCAAATGGCAGAGAACTGTGCTGACAGTATGCTGGCACATAAAACATTTAAGCTTATTCATCATTTGTGTAGCACTGCAACTGTTACAGACAGCTAGGGCCAACCCCTCAGCTAAATACTAAAAACAACAATTAAAGCAGATCAATAACCAGTCCTTTTTTTTAAAAAACTCCTCTGTGAAAATGAGTTCCAGATTGTAAGAGGTTTTTAGTCCTACTGCGATCCAAGTGCTTGTATTAAACATACCGAGTGTGTTTTCCAGTTATTGACACCAACATCCACAAATTCCTTCCGTCTGAAATGTCACCAAACACTCTGTTTTACTTGCAGACAGCAGCATTTCTTCTCGGTGAGTATTCATTCATTCATTCATTTTCCAACCGCTTATTCCGTTATCGGGTCGTGGGCCAAGCTGGAGCCAATCCCAGCAGTCAATAGGCGAGAGGCGGGGTACACCCTGGACAAGCCGCCAGTCCATCACAGGGCAACACAGAGACAGCCAATCACACTCACACCTACGGGCAATTTAGTGTCACCAATCAGCCTAGGCTGCATGTTTCCGGGGGTGGGAGGAAGCCGGAGAACCCAGAAAGAACCCACGCAGACACGGGGAGAACATGAAAACTCCTCACAGAAAGGCCACAAGTCGGAGACGAACCTGCGACCATGTGAATATTCAAGCTAAAGCAAAAAAAGCTCTGGAACCATTTTGCTTGGATTTTTCTTTCTTGTGATTCAACATGATTTTGTGCATATTGACAGAGCAGCTTTAAGTGGTGAGGATCTGTGCCTTCTGTAAAAAAAAAAGAAATGTAAATCAAAAGAAGCATCTTCCGACACTCTCTCTCTCTCTCTCTCTGACATCCACAAACAATCACATTTATATTCAATAAATGTATTCAGTGTTTGTAACACCAGATTGAATAAAGGACCAGTATTTAACATTGACCCCACATAGCAGCATACATTTCTGACGCACTGCTGCTCGACTGATCCATGGAAGCATGTACTTCTGAAATACACTAACGTTCAAAAGTTTGGGGTCACCCAGGTCAGGCCCATCGCTTCTCTAACCAGCTAAACTGTTTTCAGCTGTGCTAGCATGATTGAACAGGGTTCTCTACTCAGCCATTATCCTTCTGACGCAATAAGCAAAGACATTGTACTATTAGAACACTGGAGTGAGAGCTGCTGGAAATGAGCCTCTATACACCTCTGTGGATATTGCACCAAAAACGAAACATTTGCAGCTAGAATAGTCATTTAGCACATTAGCAATGTATAGAGTTTATTGCTGATTAGTTTAAAGTTATCTTCATTGAAAAACAGCATTCTTCTTTCAGAAATAAGGGAATTTCTAAGTGACCCCAAACTTTTGAACGGTAGTGTATATATTAAATATGTTTTTCATTATTATGAAAAACACATTCCTGTAGTACTGTAAAGCAAAGAGCCAATCCCTTCAGTAAAGCTGCACTTGGTCACTCCACGGGCCTCTACTCTCAGCCCATATTTTAGCTGTGACTGATTGTGATTAAAAAGTAGGGAGTGATTGGAAAAGAACACATGTTTAAAAAAAAAAAAAGGATAAGAAGAGTGAAAAGAAAACCCAACCCTTGCTGGTGTTGACAATCAGCTGGGACAAAGCTGAGGTTCAAACTGGTTTCAAATGTCTTAACTTTAGGTCTGAAATCAATGCAAAACTTGATTTAATTTCTTCCTTTGCTGCAATCATTCTGAATAATAATAAGAATAATAAGTCCCTCAGGGGAGCGTAACATAAAAATCTAGATTCTCTCCAAAGGTTGTAAGGGGGAGATGAAGCTTATTTTTCTCACATCACCATTCAAACTTGACACTAAACAAGATGAGGTTTAAAAGGTGGAATTTCAAGAAGACCTGACTCAAGTGATTAGAATGTTTCAAATTCTCTTATGATATTATGGATTTTATCAGGAAAAAAACAAACAAACATGTATTCTTACTGCTAATCATTGGTGTGAAATTTGTGAGCCTAGAAATCGCATTGATCTGAGGACCCTGGAATAAAATGAATAATGATATCTGGCCAGGAAGACGAGTTCTCCATTTAGAACACAACCTCTTGCAGAAGATAAGGGCAAAGAAAATAGTTGTTTCGCTATGCTCTTATCAGTGAGAACTGCATAATGTAATCTGACTCAGTGGCATATCAGATCAATCACTGTCTGACAGAGGAGGGAGGGAGAGAAAGAGAAAAGAGTTTTTCAAGCTTCAGCTTGAAGAACATTGAAGCATTTATTTATATATATATATATAATAAAATAAAATTTAAGACATTGATCTGCTGCTTGAAAGAATAGTCATGTAATTTTAATGATAACTTAATATGTATGTAAACTCTCTGCCATCAATCAATCTGAAGAGATGCAATGCATTCTGGTATTTTTAAGAATGTGCACAAAACATGCCGAAACATTCTTGCTGTCTCATAAATCCATCTGCATTTCCTCTTTGCGGGTCACACCCCGAATGCATCGCCAGCACGTCACTGGGCCACACTTAACCATCTCGTTCTAAATTAAAGTCGTCATTGTATCACATTTAGCAACAAATAATTTCCAGTGGCTCTTCCGTTTCCTGCACAGGCACAGCATCACACCTTGGCCTGGCAATATCACCCTTCTCTCCGAGACGCAATTTATTTCACACCTTCACAAATCTAATGGAAGCAGGCTTTTCCATTACTTGTTGTAATATATTCTGATTGGTGATGTGTTTGAGTGTGCCTGCCTTTGTGTCTATGCAGAGGACAGTCTTTAATAACCACTTTCTCCTTGAACAATATCAAGCAGAGGAGGTGTGAGATGATTTTAGATTCAGGTTGTCTCTATGCTCCGTATCTGTCTGGAGAGTCTCACAAAGAGAGCAGGGAAGATTTGAGTAAAAGTGAGAATGAGCAGAGGAAGGGTAGTTCTCTGGAATGTGGTAACAACAGTACAAAACATCTGTGGAGATGACTCTCTGGAGGCCAGCTGTGGATTTGCTTGCGCTAATTGAAAAGGCTGCTCCACCAAAATTGCAGGCTCTTTTTTTTTCTTTGGAAAACACATGACAATGGAATTCTCCCTATTGCATCACTTCCCCCCACCCACACTACCTTACCCATCCTGACTTTGTGTTCCCTGCTTTTCTCTTTGCTCGATATCTCATGGTTTGCAGTGTGTGCCAGAGGTGCCCAGAGACAAGCGGTAGGCGTTTACTATGCCAGTCACTTTCCATCTCCATGTGCCTAAAAGAGCAAATTGATATTCCAAACCAGAGTTGGAGCCACATCGCAGACTCACCTCAGTCATTAGTGAGCCCCACAGGGCTATTTGCATTATAATCTCTGATTTACAATGTGTGTTGCCTTCATGTCCTTCCCTGGAGGTCAAGCCATGTGTGCAAAAGGCAACCATCTTTGGAGGGGGGGGGGGGGGGTCATGCTCAAATTAGCATCTGCATTGAGGGTTACAAGTCATGAACTCACACTCAGACAGATCAGATGAGCAGATTAGTGTCAGTGCACGTTCTGTCACAATGTGTGTGAGACAATGAGTGAACATCACCTGCAGGTCCATCTGGACATTTGTGTGGCATCACAGAAAGTGAGATTGTTCATAATGCATGAAAATCACCTCATTTGTGCAAAGACTGTGAGCAGAATAATAAAGCTCTGGGATCTCTGAATGCATGGAGTGCATTATCTGTATGTTTGTGCACATCTGTGCTTTTCTCAATAATGATATTTTTGTTGCCTGCTGTTCTGGTGGGGCTTTAATCAATGTAGCATCCTCAAATTCAGAAGTAGACAAACATGTATCACCCACGGACAAACCTTATTAAAATAAATGGCTTGTTATTTTACAGTTTATGTTAACTTGGCCAAATGAAGGTACAAAGACAATCCTCCGGATTCATGTATTGTTTGTTGTAAATCTGCGGATTCCCGATATCCCAGTCTATTGCAGGAAGAATCTAAATAATGTAAGCATCCCAATAACATTCAAAAGTTCCATCTGAGAACAATCGTGACACATCAAAAAGCATGGGCGGGAGTTAACTGGCGTTAAATAACATAATGCCTTAATAAAGAACAGAGGTTTCACAGGCAAGATTATACTCCTTCCTGCTTTACTTTAATGTCTGGTACGAAGCAGTGGTATGTCGTAGTTGTAACCTTATTACACCTCCGCCGAGTGCAATGAGCTGCTCGGCCGAGGTCTGTGCTCTCTGAGTGCTTTTCTAGTTAATCTAAGTAATTACTTAGAATTAGAGGAATTGTTTAAGATATTAATATAATTGATGTGTTCCTCGGTGGTAAAGATGGTCAAAAAACAGTTAGAATGTTTGGCTTAATCTTGCAGACAGTCTATTTGTAACTGTTACAAGCTGCCAACATGTTTGGGTTCAAGTTTGTCTTTCCTCCTAACAAATAAAACGGTATGAGTACGATAAGTGGGTCGATGCTGTTTTGGGTTAGGGTTTGAGTTGTTTGAATAATAATAGAATACTTTTTACTACATATATATATATATATATATATATATACATACACACACAGTAATACTTTAAATACTTTAACTTAAAATATTTGGCACATAAATTATAGATAGAAAATATAAATGTCTGCTGCAACAAGATTATTTCATGGAATGTTTTTTTTTATTATGTCTGAAATTGAACATTCAGGCTTGTTTGTCTCAAATTGTCTAATGTACTTTTAACATTAATGCAGAATTAATTTGATGAGCATGTGCACCCTAAGAACAGCAGTAAATACATTTTAACAATGTGTCTGGCACATCCTTCATCTACAAGATAGCTTCTTTTTAGAATGAGGTGGGATCTGACACGAATAATATATTGCAAAAATGCAACAATTGCAACATCTTGCAGCTTTGAAGTTAAAAGATTTGTCAAGATTTTCCCCATAGTTATGAGATAAATGATTGTGATCTGCTGTTGTCAGTCATCAATTTAGTATGAAATTTGTACTGCATGAAATCATTTTCCATGGAGAGCAAGTATCTATTTTGACAGGAGACGAAATGTGGTATCTTATTATGTGGGATAATGAATCGGGTTCCAAATCTTTCTATCTTTGGTCACTGTTTTCAAGAAAACACTTTTCCAGCCATGCTAGAACAGACTCACTGCAAAACTGTTGATTTTTCCTTGGCTTGACAGAAAATTTAAAGTTTCAATCTTAGCATCACTCAAAATACTTATTTCAGTAGAATTACAGACTGAATATTAGTGATAGGTTTACTGAAATCATACAAGAGTAGCCATAGCTCTGATTCCGTGCAGATAAAGGTCTCAGTGTGATGCTTATTCTCTAAGCTTTCCTTCTGTGCTACATAGTCACTCAGATCAATGTGTTCTTTCACCAAACTTCACAGCGTACATGGTGTTTTGAGGGGAAAGGAGACATACCGGTACACACACACACAGCAGTCACACAAAAACTACCAACTGTGCTTCACAATTTAGACTAATCTCTGTGGAATGTCGCAGTGAGAGGATTACGACTCATTCTGAGACTCAGTGTTGCTTGTGCCTCTTTAAAGCTGCAATTTATGTTTCTGAGAAAAATCCTCTGAGATCAATCTGTAATTAAGACCCAGAAAAACCCTCAAGCTGAATACAACCAAAAAAACAATCTGAGGGGCATGTTAAACATTTGCCAGAAATGAAAACAAGAATGATCGCAAATGCAGAATCCTGGCTCTAGAAAGTCATAAACAAAGTGGCAGAGTAAGCTCAGACAAATCGGACATTGTCCTCACACAGGGAATTTATCCATATTGGTTTACTGATTTGCAGGATATTTATTTTGTAAATAGGACAAATTCATATAATAATTTTATATAACTCGTGAACTTTTCCTATGTGACAGTTTTTTATAAACTGAGTACCGGAAGGTAAAATAACACTACTTGGTCCTGTCGTAAGAGTGACGATGAATGAATAGTGACCACTTCACTGCCCTCCATGACATGTGAGGTACATTGTTACCATTTCTGATGCAACCATTTTGGAGGTAAATTGCACTTTGATAACAAGAGGGAAATCTGATTCAGTCGACATTTGCCCCCCTCAAGGCATGCAGTCGCCACGCTGTTTCAGATCCCACATCGATGTGTCTCTCAGAACATTTGTGTAAATTAGAGTCTGATAGTGCAGAAGTGCTTTGATCCTATTAGATAATGTTGTACATTACAAGGCAGAAAATGCCCAATATTTCCTTTATTTTGCGCTCAGCATCTGAAATGACTGACAAAAATGTCTATTGTATTCATCCGAAGGGTTTTGGTTCATTATAAATCAGGATTCAGTTTAAAATATCTGCTATTTATTGTATAGACTACATCATTGGTTCCTCAGGGCAGTACATCTCTGGTATAGCAATTAAACGATTCCCAATCTGAAATCTTATTTTTTGAAAACAACATGCCTGTGGGGGAAAAAAAAGTCAAAAAGTCACAGTCAATGCTTGTATAAGATGCAAAACGGATTCAGGCCGTTAAAAGTGAGATGTGTTGCATGTCTGAATGCCTTTGCACATGGTAATGTTGATTCTGGACGCCTCACGGAGCCCCAGCTAATGCAGGCCAGGAAACCTCACTAGCACTAGGGCCATGTGGGACCTCTCCTTAAAAAAAGTTTGAGATTTTCTTCACAGCCCATTCTAAGCAATCAGGCAAATAGAAGTTTGCAGTCGCTCAGTGAACATGCACTTCTTTCCAAAAGACAGACAGCAATGATCAGTCTACTGACAGGTGAGTCAGAAAGCAGACACAGTCAGGATATATTCTCATAGCACTAACAGATGGTACTTCTGTGGCTCTTTTAAACCAACATTGTTCTGGGTGACAACTCCTGAAGGCACATTCACTCTCTGCTGCTGAGAGGGAATACCTGCAGATGCATTCGACTAAAGGTTTACATTTCAAACCTGCATCTCAACAACCGCACCAAATCTTCTCCTGCCAGAGGATACACAAGTTTTACTGACAGAGCTTTGGGTGGTTTGAGCTTCAGCTTCTGGTGGACTGGAAGAGTTTTTCCTGCATGGTGAGCTGTGGTGCCCTCGGAGCCAGTATGTTGCCTATAGTTGTGGCATGTTTGGTATTCATTCTGTTCAGTTTTGGACAGGCTCAGGTTAGCACACAGTCTCAGAGGCAGAGCCAAAGTCAAACCCAGGAGCAGGATAACTCTGCCACCCCTTGGAGGCAGGTTATTCAATGGGAGAACAATGGACAGATGTTTAGTTTGCTTAACAGTGGAGCTGAATATGTGCCTGTTGGGGTGGGGACCCAGGGCAGAGGTCCCAGGGTGGTTGTTGCAGATGCTAGTCCACGCTCTCCACGTAGACCTCATGGAGGAAACGTCCGCCGACAGGCTCCATCAAGAGGATCTTCTGACACTGTCCGTGGACAGGCAAGGCATCCTTTTGGTTTTGGGCAGGTGCCTGACAACTGGAGGCATAGCACAGGCAGTACAGGTGTGAACCCGTTCCAAGGATCCTCCGGCACGCACTTCAGACAATCCACAGGTTCTTCATCATCATCATCATCCTTTCCCTCATCTCCATATAATATGCCATCCCAGTCACAGTATCCACTTCCTCAGCAGCCAGCATTCCAACCCCTACCTTGGGACTCTAGTTTTGTTGAAGGCCCAGTGATGAGCTATGAACCACCTTTTCAGCCTGTCGTTGGTGGAGGATATGGTGTTGGACGGGGGTATGCAGGAGGAGGGTACGGAGGTGGAGTGGCCCCAGTGCTCCCAGGTGCACCCTCTGACTACACTGAGGATGGCTATCGTTACTACCAGCCTTATGGCTATGGGCCCAATCCTGCGGTGCCTGCACGTTCTGCTCAGCCACCATTT
This sequence comes from Brachionichthys hirsutus, assembly GCF_040956055.1. NCBI lineage: Eukaryota > Metazoa > Chordata > Actinopteri > Lophiiformes > Brachionichthyidae > Brachionichthys > Brachionichthys hirsutus. Next base: position 33,694 of record NW_027180407.1, read on the forward strand.
ACAGATGGCCTAGACCACAGGTACACCCATAGTATCTTTAATGAAGATTCCACACCTGCCGTCCATGATGCTAACCAAGCCGGCCCCATGATAGCGGACAGGACAGGCCCAGCTGGTCAACCTCCAGTCAGGAGCCCTCAATATGAACAGTTTCCACCTTTTGGAAGACCCCAGCCTCCTTTCCTACAGCCGATTCCTCCAGGCAGACGCTCTCCAAATTCTGCCCTTGATAACCCTGGCACGAGTGTTGGGAGCGTGTACCAACCACAACAGAGAGGTAGAGTAAACCTTTCGGTTGACTTTTTCAAATGAAACATTTGTTTGGCTAATTTCCCATTTCATTTAAGCACATTTTAATTGCTGCAGGTGAAGCTGTGACGCATGGGTGGAAGTAATATATTTAACTTTTTTGAGAGAAAACATCGAACTAGTTCACTTGTGGCCATTCAGCCAAGATATTTCTCCCTCTGAGGCAGAAAACAAAAACAAATTCTGTTGCTGCTCAGCATAATAATTTAATGCAAAATCCAGTAGCGGAAAGAACTCACCACCTTCTCAAATACACAATTATGTTTTTCCCATATGATATTTTCATGTTTTTAAGATATCTGAAGCAATCCAAATGAAACAGATGCTCAAAATTCAACCCTTTTTCCACTATAGTCTGTACACAATGTTCACAGACTTGTCTTTATCACTTGGGCTCTTAATGAAAACAGGGTTTGAGCAATCCCTGCCAAGGTACCGAGAGTGCATACAAGAACCTTTTTGTTCTCTGTGTGGCGGGTTCTATGGTACTCAAGGTGTGTGTGTGTGTGTGTGTAGTTTTATAATGATTATGGTGATCTCACTGGGCTGGTGACAGGGGTGTTCATGGCTGCCTCCCTGCCTTGAGGACAAGCGAGAGGAAACAAGGGTGGGGGGATACAGCACTTTACTGCACTATGTGAGGGGGAAGGAGGAAGGGAGAACATGGAAAGTCCCTGTAACACATGGCGTCTATTGCCTCACATACATGAAATCAAAGAAGTGTTTAGTTCAGAGGAAGGACTGAGGACTGTAAAATGTGCATCAAGATGATTTAGAATGTTGTCGAGTTGCTGGTTTTCTTTCTTTTTTTGCTTTTTGTTACTTTTGAGGGAAATGTACTAATTCAAGCAACATGTTGAGTTATTTTTATGCTCTGACTGCCAGATGCTGCGTCTGGTCTGAACAGAGCAATGATTAAAAACTGCCATCATTCCCAGCATCTTGATATTGCCCATTTACCATTTGTTTTACTCACAGATCTGTCTTACTGCGTAGCCGTCTCTAGAGGGCTTTACGGCCTACAGCCATTGTCCATTCAGCGATCTAAAGCCAATGCACCACAAAATTGCAAAAGTGTGTGCAGATACCATAGCAATAAGTATTCATTAACATTCAAACATTGGGAGCTGCTTAAAGTTCTTTATTAGACTGCTTTATTGACACAGAATTCAGCTGTGGCTGTATTTTGATAACTTTGTGAAATGTTTATTTCATATTCAAGTGCGCAATATGAACTTGAATACCTTATCGGTCCAGACAAGCAAGCTCGGCACCATGTTTCATGCTTTGCGAAAGTGAAGACGAGAGACAGAGCATTCTGATTGGATACTGCTGCCGCCGAATGGTTTGCCATGCTTTATTTCTCTAAACGGAGGGGGAAGGATATCCGGTTTTACAAAAACCCGGCTGTGTGTGTACATGGCCTGAGATAGAGCAGAGTATTTAAAGGCTCTGGGTTGATGTGGGATGAGGATCAGGTGTGTCTCATTTGAGCTGCGGCCGCACTGCAATCAGGGAAACAGCTTGGATTGCATTCATCATCTGGACCGCTTAGTCCTTTACTGGTCCGCGGGACATGCAACATGCAAATTTTGGATATTTTCCTGGTGTGGAAAAGACTGCTTAATCATAAAAGCTAAATTATATTTCATGCAACTTAATATAAAGCATATGATTTTCAACAGAAGCATCCGTGACACTGAGGTGTTGCAAGCTAATATCAGACATGAACATTTTAGAGACGGTAAAAGTCCTCATCATTATACAAAACGAACATCAATGACGTATTTCCTTCTAGCCTTCTATGTGGATTATCACTGTTCAGTGAAGGGCGTTGACATAAAGTCTTCTTGTTGACATGTTCTGTCTGATGGATTAAATGCACCCACCGAGAAACAACAAATGTAGTTACAGATGTCTGCCAGTGAGTTTTGGACAAATGGAAAGTTTCAGTGGTTTTTGTAAATAATGAATCATAGTAAAGGAGTAAAGTCAGAATCCTAATTAGACCCTTACAGGTGGATAAATATAACATCAGACTGCAGCGCATTGTACGTGCTGCGGAGAAGGCGATCGGCTGCAAGCTGCCATCGCTCCAGGACCTGTATGTCTCCAGGACTCGGAGGCGTGCAGGTCGGATTACAGCCGACCCTTCTCACCCTGGACACAGATTCTTTGACCCTCTCCCCTCAGGCAGGAGGCTACGGTCAATCCGGACCAGAACCTCCCGCCACAAGAACAGCTTCTTCCCCTCGGCTATGAGACATGAACAATCATTAATTCTTTCTCTTGAACATTCATAACTGATAACTTGCACTGTTCTGTTTGCATCGCGTGATTACACTAGTTTTAATGCTGCTAATACATATCAGTGTATCCACTCCTGATGCCGCTGTTTTGTGATGTGTCTGTACTTGTATGTTTTTTGTATTTAGTCATTACTGTTACATGTAGCGCGACTTCACCGAGAAAAAATCCTATTCTGTGAAGCCTCACCGACAATGGCAATAAACTACTTCTGATTCTGATTCTGATTCATCACTGCGAGGTGGTTCTGTGGAGCCGCAGTTGTTTCATTCATCAGCTTTACCTTGATATCTATTAATGAAACTCTACAACGACGGGTTTAGTGCAAATGTCCACATTGTGAAAAATACTATTTTGTTTTTCATAAGCAATTGTAAATCAATTGTTTGATTACAATGGAATTCGATAATTTAATAACCAAGCATAGAACATATGAGGAAATGTTAATGGGGGTAATCCTATATGTCATCAATAAATACTTGTTATTTTTTTTATAAAATGTAATATCATTTCAGGTGATTCAATTTGCCATTCATTTGCAGTCAATATAGAGAGAATATAGCAAGAGCTGCATTAAGTAGTATATAATGCTGGGCAAAATTCAGTTTCTTTCCTGTGCCCCACTTAGAGTGCAATGTGTGGCTTTGTCACATGCTGTCGAGAGATGATCAGCTTTGGCTTCTCAAAACACTTCATCCCCTTGAAAGAGGCCCAATTTCACATTTCAAAAGATTACGGGACTGAAAACAAAGCCTTCATGGGTCGAAGATTAAAAAAAAAGGGTTGAGAGTGCTGTTGGAAAACCTTGGTGATTCACATTGGTCTTATAGTGTTTATTTGGTCTGGCACAAGAAGCATCCCCCCTGTCCTATAGGTCAAATTTACACAAGACCTGCAAAGGCAAATCCCTCATTTAAAGTTGCAACTGGAGGGAAGGACTAACCTGCGTGTTACATGACGAACAAATATAAAATCGGAACTTCCTGTTTTCATGAATATAGCATCACCATAGCACTTTATGTAGGTCTAAAATGAAATAGTATCAATGCATTATTTCATGAAGCATTCATGGTTTAAGCTCACAGCGGCAGGAATTGTACACGATCTTATGATTCTTGAATGCTTCCAGGCTGACGTCAGAGGAGATTGACTTTCAATTGTTTGAACAAGCTCACATTAAAGCATGGCCAGCCTTTTGGAGCTAAACAGAAAGGGGCGATAAGCTACACCAGAGGGTTTTGCTGGCCTGAATGTCATTGGGAACAGACATTCACTCTGACAAATCCGGCCTGCTTTCTTTCCTACTTGTTCTTCAGGTTTTCTGACAGACTTGGTCAGTGGCCCATTTTAAAACAACACTGCTATGAGATCAGTGTTGTTTTACCCTAGCATGCACATTCTCCCCCTGTGTCTTGTCAGGTTTTTTGCTGTCTCTGTGCAGTTTATGTCTTCTTACATCTCTTCATCTCATTGAATGTAAAACATGAAAGACACAGTCTGCATCACAACAAGCAATCTGATACTGTAGCTACAATATTTCCATGTTTAGATTAATTCTCGAGAGACATACGACTCGTCATCTCAAGATTACCATATTATCATTAGTGTGATTGTGTATAGGACCCAAATGCAACCATGTTCTCTCAGCCCAAACTCACCCCCATCTGGCCCATGGAGCACAAGTCTCTCATGACAAAATCATGATAGCAATCTGGAATGCACAGTAATGAGTGGCCACTGGCTCTGACACTGGCTGACTCAGTCTTCAACTGTGGGCTGTGCTGCTACATTTGTGCCCATCATATCCCTATTAGCATTGCTATAAATACCAAGTAAACAATAAGAAACTGATGACAGGCATTTTAAACATTTTTCTGTTTCTGTGATGTTCACTGGAAATGCTGCAACATGTTAGGATGAAATCCTAATAAATGATCTAATTTTAATTTAATATTTAATTTGAGTTTTTACCCACATCTGCATTTATTGTGCATTTTCAGATCCTAGTTTTTGCACTCTTTTTCCTGTACTGGTCTCTGCTGCTATGGTTATTTTTATAGTGTGCTTTTACTAGACTTTAATAGTATACTTAATTGTCACCTCATGTAGGACACTCAGAGAAACTGGGGGGGGTTCTGTGAGGGTGCGAGGTCTTGTTGTTTAAAGTGGGTAAATGGCAATACTGTATAGCCTGAGCAGTGTGTTTGTTTCAGGTTTGCCAGATCTTGTTCCTGATCCCAACTATGTCCAAGCTTCCACCTATATCCAGAGAGCCCACATGTATTCCCTCCGCTGTGCTGCTGAAGAGAAATGTCTGTCAAGGTGAACCCAGTTTTAAACTGTCTATAATGTCTTGTCTGTTCAGTTTGCCTTACCATATCAAAAACTATTGTTATGGTATTCATTTTCATGTTTGCTTTTTTTTTTTCAGGTCAGAAATAGATTACATTTTAAAAGACTTTGCAATATTGCAATATCCTAAAATGTAGCTTTTTAGCTCAGGAGTAATCACAGTCCAAAATTGGGGAATATGTAAATTTGGGAAAAAAAGGTAATTGTCTTAATGTAGTCCTCTGACTGGTTGGTGTGTTGTTGTACCTGCCCTCTGACTTCCTGCGGCTGCTCCTCACAAACTTGTAATTTATTTGCAAAAACACAAGCATAACATGTAGAGTTTGGACTAATGACACATCTTCCTGTTGGTCTGGAAGGCATACTTGATGTTTTCTTGAACGTAATTGGAAACATGGTGGATCTTCATTACGAAACTTCCTCTCTCCCTCTGTGCGTGCTGAAGCACATTGTTATTTCCAGATTGAACTCTCTTCGCTCTCTGGGGTAAAAGTATCAGTGTTTTAATACTATTAAAGTTTTATACATCACCAGCAAAACAGTTCAAAGATTAACTGATGGCTCAGATTGGCAGCCTCGCGCCTGTCATCTTACCGAGTATGGAGTGAATGAATAATGCACATACAATGTAAAGCATCTTTGAGTATCTAGAAAAGCGCTATATAAAACCAATGCATGATTATTATTATTATTATTATTAAAATTCTTTAAGCTATACAAACAAAATTTGAAAGAAAGAATGTTAAAAGTTGCCCCCCCCTCCCCTTCCAGTACAGCCGAAGTAAATCTAAATCCTGATTAACATTGGGGATCATTAGTTTCATTCTCTGTATTGGTGGATAGCATCCGCTATCAATTCAAGTCAATTCAAGGTTGTGGCTCTTTTTTCCACACAAACATTGTTTGACACAATGTTCTCTCACTCTGCATTAGAACTGTGTTCGGAGGGATGACTGTAATCTGATGAATTAATTTTTTAGTAGATAAGCTCTTTCCTCCGAGCCTTTCCAGTCCTGCTCTTTTTTCATTCCTTGTCTTGGTTATGAGAAACAGACATGCCGACACAGATTTCGCAGCTGCTTGAGCAGCCTTACTGTATTTGCACTTAATGTATGTGTCCATCATTCAGTACCGCCTATGGCCCCGAGACCACCGACTACGATGTAAGAGTCCTGCTTAGATTCCCACAGAGAGTGAAGAACAAGGGGACTGCTGACTTCATGCCCAACAGGCCACGCCATACCTGGGAGTGGCACAGCTGCCATCAGTAAGTACTTAGTGTACAAATATTTGATCAAATCAGCCTTGTTTGCTCTTCTGTCTTAACAAGGAAAGTAGGCAGCAAACATTTGTATGAATATGAACTATGGATCTTTTTCACCTTTGAAGAGGGAACACTGCACACATATTCTGGAATATAAGAATAACTTTATTGACATTTCAAACTTTTTTCAATATTGTAAAATGTGCAGACTTGTTTTACGCTTCAAATGTCTAGCTTAAGTCAAAAAATAATTTATATATGAATGTCTTAATGTTATCTATAATTTATTGGATTTGCTGTATGAAATAGAATAATAGCCTAGTTGTGATGCCCTTTGAAAATGTGCTTCGGAACATTTGCTTGCATGAGGTTTGAATGTCCTTGGTTCAAACTAAATTGACGCAACAAAAGAACAGCAGCACTTGCCACAATTGTGAGTTGGGCTTATCATTTATCATTTTAGACGTAGTTGTGAACCTTGTTTTTAGAATTAGGATTTAATCTCCATTGGTCTGGTGACAACTTGCAAGACCTTGGTAATAGCATTTTGAAAACCTAACTTTATTGTGGCATCTCAGGTTGTAAAGTTCTTCCACTGAAATAAGCCCACACCAGCTCAGCAACAGCCGAATTATGACACCCGGTCTGCTCCTAAAAAGCAGAGTGGGTGTCATAATGCGCTGTAACAACTACACAGTCCCTCACACAGGCTTATTGCAACAAGAAGGAATGTTCCTGTTCTCTCAATTTCAACAAGTCCACCCATCAAGGCGAGTGCCAGGTTCTGCTTTTCTATCCTCAGCTTACAGGAATGTTGACTGGCTGTGAGGATATTGCTGCTATTGTTTGCTGTCTGACAACAGTCTGCTTTTACACATTGGTTCTCAGCAGGCTGGAAGCCAAATAAAACATTTGAATGGCCCTATGATCAGAAGGACAAATCAGTGAATGTTTTTTCTTGTTAATCGCTGACACCATATCACCACTGCTATTACAGTATGATGGGATGGGATACTGGGGCAAAGTATTTGCAATGGGAAAAAAAAGGTTTCTTCCAGGGAGAAAAGATGAAGCCCAGATTCCCACAATACATTTCCCTGCCCTACATTTCTATTGAAAAGGCTGTGTTGAAGTTTTGCTTTTCATTACATTCACCCCAATTTTTTTCACACAAGAGCTTTAAAATAGGGAGCGGCATTCTCTAGATAGAGGATCCTGAGCTGTGGAACTGTTGGAATTGTAATATGAGGAAATAAGTGGAATTGATTAAAAAAAAAAAAATTAGGGGGGTAGAACGTTTTGATATCTGGATAAAATTTTCCTTTTGAAACTGCTTTATTTACATCAAGCTCATGATAAGAGTTTATTCAATTACGTCATCAGTGCGGTCACAGGTCATGGCTGTTTGCAGGTTCTTCTCTTATGATCTTCTTGCACTTTGTTGAGGACAAATGTCGAGCACCTGCTAAATAGTTTTCTGTGTTTTACAACTCTGTGATCTGGGAAACAGTCTGTGGAAAATGCCTTATAACAATGAAGAAGGATTAGAACCTTTTACAGATTCTGTATATTTTCTGAATTTTACAAAGGTATTATTGTTAAATCCTCTGTGTCCCTCCAGTAATTCATTTTCTAAAGTTCACATTTCTAGTTCTGTGGATCCAAGAAGGTAGGCATTTCATCGACAACCAGCACCTTATGGTCATAACCCTCTTCTCTGCTTCCAACACGATTTCTTTCTATTACACACACACACACACACACACACACACACACATAAGGTAGATAATCATCTCCAGACTGCCACTGCTATAATGTCAGTTTCAGTACAAACTAAACGGTTTCTGGATCTGCCGCTTGCACTCTGAATACACAGTATTGACAAAATGCATGTGTCTGCATGCAGCCCAATGTATAATAGGTCTATATACACAGTCATGTACATTAAGAGATTTAGGAGTAGTTTGTACCAAGAATGTCCAGTCATAGATAATAACACAGGTTTTTTTTTGTTTTTTGTTTTTTTACCTGAGAGCAGTTTAACGTTTGATTATTTCACTTATGGAAATAATGACTATCACTTTCTCCATCAGTGAAAAGTACCCACTTTTACATCCAAGTCATCATTCAATCTTTAATGAATGTTCCAGTAAAAGCTGCTGCTATGTTGAAACACAGACCATGAAGTAAGGCAAAAGGGCAATATTTATTATACAGTCTGGGTTTGATTGACTGTAGTACTTACCTCGCCTGCTGCAACAACTAAAGTCAACACAACTTAAGCATGGCACAATGTAAGATTAATGATGGACATACACACTTTCAGTAAGTGCTAGAATGTGTGTATAAAGTATGTCAAGAATATGTCAAATAAACATGTTCATGTTTCTCAGATGCATAACTGCATCAAAAATAATGCTTGATAGATAATAGAAAATTATATTGTCATCATTCATTCATTCATTTTCTAACCGCTTATTCCGTTATCGGGTCACGGGCCAAGCTGGAGCCAATCCCAGCAGTCAATGGGCGAGAGGCAGGGGACACCCCGGACAAGCCCCCAGTTCATCGCAGGGCAACACAGAGACAGACAACCAGCCACACACACACTCACACCTACGGGCAATTTAGTGTCACCAACCAGCCTAGGCTGCATGTCTTTGGTGGTGGGAGGAAGCCGGAGAACCCGGAGAGAACCCACGCAGGCACGGGGAGAACATGCAAACTCCTCACAGAATGGCCACAAGCCGGAGACAAACCTGCGACCATCTTGCTGTGAGGCAACAGTGCCTACCACTGCGCCACCGAGCCGCCCCTATATTGTCATCATATTATGTATATATGTTTCTATTAATGTGTGGCACAACCGTCTGCACAATGCACTTGTAAAAAAAAAAGGAAACATCATCCTGATTACTGGGTTTTGCCATTTATGTGCATGCACTTCGCAGACCTTCATTTATCCGTCTGTAAAGTCAAAATGTGTTTTAATGAATGTCAGCATGATGTCTCAGGTTCCAGTTCCTGTCACAGACAGCAACATATCAGGGAAGCCACTCTCTTCCTGCTTTCAATCGGATCAGTATGATTACAGAGGAAGCCAGCTCAAACTTATATCTTGAAAATGTCTCATGGCAGACGACTGAAAGAGGCAGATTAGAACAGAATTTGGAGATGTTTCATCGTAAATTCTCTATTAGCCTAAATATTCCTTTGTTTATTTTTTAAATTTTACTTGGAGACCCATCACATACAATCACCTCTGATCAAGCAGACTGATGCAAGCTAATTAACAAAACTCACACATCATTAAGATGTTGTAGTAATACTTTATTCTTGCTATTTATGAGTATCCATTGTCCTTTGATACTTAATGATGTGTAATGTGCAATATCGCTTACAAAAATATTAACAGATGAGGTCAAGAGGTCTGAACAGACAGTCCGTATCTTTTTGTATAAGTTACATTTCAACAAATTACTTGATTCATTGGAACAGAATCTGCCACCCAATATCCTGATAATAGCCTGTGCTTAGATACTGGTTGGAGAACATGGATTAACAAAAGTTCTTCTTCTGACAGGCACTACCACAGCATGGATGAGTTCAGCCATTATGATTTATTGGAGGTCAGCACTGGCCGTAAAGTGGCAGAGGGACATAAGGCAAGCTTCTGTCTGGAGGACACCACCTGTGACTTTGGTCACCTCAAACGCTATGCCTGCACTGATCACACTCAGGTAAACCAATAAATTAAATAATAAAGTTTGGACGCGTACCTCCCACAAACTTAATTGGAGTCCTGGTTGCATTTTATTGATTTGTTTTTTACTTCAAATTGCCACTCCTTTGAACTCTTGTCTTGCAACTTTCTCTCTGTTCATTCTTCTTCATCAGGGTCTAAGCCCAGGCTGCTATGATACGTACAATGCTGATATTGACTGCCAGTGGATCGATATCACAGACATCCAGCCTGGCAACTACATATTAAAGGTAAGTGTAAAGTGACAGTAGATGAAACATGGCAAGATGGTTCCATGGAAGGGCCGAGACACTCCAGGTTTCCTTTCCAACCATCTCTCCAGCAGCTGATCTCACTAATGAGCGCCTTCTGTCAAATTGAAGGAGGTGTTGCTAATTAAAATCACTGGCTTTAGTAACTGGCTGGAAGGAAAACCTGCAGCCTCTCGGCTCTTTGTGGAACAGTTTGGGCACCCCTGATTAGATACCAGGGCTTCTATCACATAGCCTGTCACTGGTGTGTGTGCGCGTGCTAAGAGTCATATTTTAGGAGAATGACAACAAGAGCAATTGACTGTAAAATACATTTTTGAAAAGCAATTGGTTTCAGTGTTGTTTATCTAATTGTATGTACAGGCCCTTCAGCCATTTATTGGAATGCCATCATAATTATGAATTGTGTTCTTTATGTGTTTCAACTTTTAGCTCCAGGTTAATCCCAAATTCTTGGTGTTGGAATCAGATTTTACCAACAATGTGGTGAGGTGTAATATACATTACACAGGACGGTTTGTTACCACAACCAATTGCAAGATAGTACAGTAAGTAATTTCATACATTTCAAACTTTTACTGCAAGGCAGATGAGTTGCTGTAGTCGCTGCAATCATCTCGTCTGCAAGAAAATCTATGGTTGGATGGTGGCAATTTATTATTAATCATTGTGGAATTATCCTCCTGAGACCCAGCCCGCTGACATGCGTCCTCTGTAATGGATAAATGTCCACTACAGAGGACATGCTAGCAGGCTGGGTCTCAGGAGGATATGCCTATTTCTCACGTTGTTTTGAATTACTTGGATAATTTCATTTAGATATCTGATAATGAATGATGTTCTCATTCTCCACTAAATATTCATTTTAAAACACCACATCTTCAACCATTGAGACTCCTCTAAGTGTTTTTTTGTATTGTTGAATAGTCATATAGTCATGTAGCATTGCACTAAGAATTACTATTATGCAGTGTCTTCTTGAAAATACATTACATCAAGCACCATTCACATGAAAAGAGTATCATCACATTAAAGTGCTTAAGTCGGTCTCCTTCGGTTTCAGTGATAAAGGGAATCATTCAATGCATTTCCAGAGTTAATGAAAGCTGGTTTTAAGACCTAGATACTGATATGAATTAAATAATTGTGTTAGCATATGCCAAGAGCCTTTTTCATTATCAACGTCTGATATTTGAAGCTTCAATATTGCATAATAAATTCACACACACACTAATATAAGGGTTTATGTAACACTGTTTATTTAATTGATATGTTCTGCCCAGTGCGATATAATCGGTCAATGTCTAAATGCATAACTATTTAACTGTTTGACGATATAATCATCATCACATATAAATGGGATGAATTTAATTTGAAGGAAAATACCATCGATTGTTGCATCCCATAGGGACAGAGACAGGGAAGTCTTTAACAATGCTCCAACAAAAGAACACTTGCACTGAAGAGGGATGGGCTGGAACGTCCAGTAAGACAACCAAAAATCACAGCCAAAGACAGTTCTAAATAACGGGCTAGAAATATGAATACATATACAGTAGTCCAAAAAAACTCAAAATACTCAGCGAACAGGGAAAAAATATAAACTACAACTTGAAAATGGCAGAGGACGGAACAGCATCAAAAAGCGGGACACAATAGCGCAATACGAAGCAGGCACGGGAGACAACCAGGATAATCTCTGCTCAGGTGAGCAAATGATTTAAGTAGTTGGATGATGGGAAGATGGATAGCAGGTGTGTCTGCGCCGCTCTACCGACCTGCCACGCCCACTGCAGAGAGAGAGAGGAATGAGCGAACGGAAATACCAGGAACACAGATGATCAAAATAAACTTTGCGAAAAACCAAACCCTGACATCTGACACATCTTAAATGGTACAACTGGCATTGCAGTGAAATGTATATGAATTATATTCTATTGTAAAAAAAATATTCTGAAGGAGTTTCAGAAAAGATTCACTGTTCATGGTCTACCTTTCAGTTTCTGTTGTGAAATTATTCCATTATTCTACAATCTGTACAAATAATTTTGCAATTAATGTGGTCAAGGTAATTATGAACTTAATATCTGTAGTTTTATACCTTTTCATTTTTTATAAACAGTCTTCGGATACAGTTAACGACATGATTTGTTGTCTGTTTACTTCACAGGTCTTGATCAGGCATTAGGAGACTGCCATGCTTGAGTGACCCTGATTGCTATTCCATTGAAATGTGAATGGGATCTATTTGTTGTTTGTTTGTTTGTTTGTTGTTATTTTTGTGCTCTCTTGGTATGTTGGACTCATGGCGAATGAGGATTCCACCGGCAATATAAATCATTGCATGAATGATGATACCCAAGTGATGAATCAACAGTTATATTGTCCTGCCAAAGGCATTTCTCATGTTTAAACTCCACTCTGGTTTGGTTAATGTTAGGACAGATCATTGACTATCATAATAGTTAATGTATCTTTGAATTATATATAAAGTGTGAAATGGCACTGGTGTAATCAGAGTTTAGCTGCACTCCAACAAATAAAATTAGGGGACAAAGACTTGCACAAAATTGTGGACATTTGTGTGGTGTCTTTTTGTTCAGGAAAACAAGAACAGGAAGCTCACCTGGCAGAAAAAATGTGCTTTTTCAGAAAACAAGACTTGCAGTATGTAAGATGTGTGTTTACGCTTTCTTGAGGTCTCTTATTCAAATAACCAACACTGGACTGATGACACATCACCAATGTCACCTTTTGAAGAATGTTTATACCAATATTTCACTCATGCATGAATCCAGTGGTGATTATTTTAATGTAACTGATTATACTTTGCATATCCAGTTTGACTTGTTACTGTAATTTGTGAAATTTAGCAAACTTTTTTTTCTTGATAGTCTGAATTATTCAAAAAGTATGTGTTGATAGAAAAGAAAACACTATTTCTATAGACTTTGTATTGCAATCCAAAACTTCACAGAGCTATCACTGCCTGCCTCTCCAACTGAAATCCTAGGTAGAACTTGTTTGCGTCTGACACCATCATTGTCTGTAATATTCCAAGTAAAAAAAATATATCATTTAAGACTTCAGTGTTGATTTATTTAAAATAACTATTAGCTTACAGTTTATCAACAAAAATGTTTAATTAAAGAAATATCCTAAGTATTTTAACGTGTCTTTCAACACTTCTTACAGAGATTATTGTTGTCTCAATTTGCCATTGGTTTTTGTAGGCATCTCTGTTTCAGCAGCTGAACACTTGAAAATAAATAACTTGGTACTACAGTATCATGTATGTACAGTGCATAGAGTGAACACTGTACTGCAAAGGCCATATCAATGAGATACAGCAACATGACTATTTGCTCATATATGGGGAAGGCATTTAAAACAATAGGTTGACCGGTGGTCCATGCCACTAGCAATTAAATTATAGATTGTTTGTTTGTTTGTTTGTTTGTTTTCAAAAGGAAATTGGTAAAATTTGATTCATTAATTGGTAATCACAGAAAAAAAAGAAAAAAAAAAGAACCCGGCCAGAGCTTCCTGCTTCTCATAGCTCCACCCTCCTGCCACGCCCGTCATCAGCTCATCCACATCACCTGTGCCGCTCAGGACACCTGCTGCTCATCTCCTCATCAGCCACGCTGCATCTATATTCTGCTCAGTCCTCTGCCAGCTCGCCAGTGACCTGTTCCTACTCTCATACTCAGATTTTGCTTAATGTAGTACATACCCTGCTTGTTTTATTGATTTTGCCTGTTTGCTTGCACATGTTTGGATTTGTCTGCATGGTTAGACTGATTACTAGTGAAGGTGAGATGAAGCCTCATGAGGCATTGAACCACTGCTGCCTGCCCCATTCTGGTTTGTCTGCTGGAACAAGTTACGTTTCGGGGTTCCCTTCCCCTGTTGTTTCTTTTGGGTGCTCCCTGTCTGTGCCCTGACACAGATGGAAATCAAACGTTCATACATACAGAAAAACACACTCTGCGTTTAAGATGCCAGCAAAGACCAGCAAATAAAAATGTGGGTGAACATGTTATTACTGTGTGTAAATTAACACTAGTGTTCATGCTGCACTGTAGAAAGTGTTCAAAATTCTAAAACATTTATGATTTGTTTTCATGTTTTAATCAATTTCACATACATGCAAACAAATTTCTGTAAGTCTATATGCTTCAAAAAGTTTTGTTTGTTTGTTTTAACCAATTAATATGATCCTAAATAGCCTGGGCACAACACCAATGAGCATTTAACCTGACTACAGTACAATGAAGAGTCAAGGAATATACCCCCATGGATCCAGGAGAGTGAAAATATAGTGTTAATGAAGTTAAATCTAACTAAAAAAGTAAATATTGTCTGTTTCATTAAGTAAGGAAGGGATCATTAGCGTCATCCGGACATTCAGGCCTGGTGTTCCTTTGTTTCATCCAGGCGTTCTGTTTGGACACAATGAAGGTGTAACGTAGACTCACTTCGACCTCTTTGACACCTGCAGAGCTAGAATCAGCATGGATGCAGGCCGCCGGCTGTGATACAGTAATATGTTCAGGAGCAACACCTACCCCAGAGAATTTAAATAAATGGTAGCAACAGGTAGTCCTTTCTTTGAAGAACAAGGAAGGAAGATGGCCTGTAACTGGGTAATTAGGGAAGTGTATCAGCTTGGTGGCTAGCTGTTTTGTTGTATGCTGCTGAGGTGGCAAAGTGACGCTTTGGTTTGGTCCAGTGTTATCATCCAGTTTCAGTGCTGTTGTACAACATTGCAAACCTGGACATGGTACCGAAGACAAATGCGGTCTGATATTGAAGCAATGTTTCTATGTGAAATTAATGAGAAGACGATACGAGACGGCTTCAGTCTCTTGGAATCATAAACTGTCACGCATCATCCTCAACCTCACCCATTGTAATCCTGATAGTGACCCGTTCCTATTATCATACGCCACTTACATACACATCATCATGATGTTTGGCTGATGCCTGCCTGAAATCTCAGGGCAGTTACTAATGGTTTTAGAGATTAGAGTTGAGATTATTTTTGGCTAGAGGCCAAAAATTGATAAAGATTGATTGATACAGTGGAAAAGTCCTCTCCATGCATGTCACGAGGCCCCTACATAATGTGAATATGCATGTGTGTGGATTGTTACAGGGGCCCAAAGTAGGGTGTAAATTACATACTGTGTGTGTACAAGAGTGCTACATAATCAATAAAGAGTTCTTCTTAACTAGGACAAATAACACTGGTTACTTTATTGTTCTCTAAAAGCAGCATAGCAGGCTTCTCCTATCTGCATTTTCACAATATATTGTTTGTTTAGTGCAAAATGGCACTAAAGTAATCATTTCTGACTTGAGAGGGATGCTGTCACAGCCATAAACTCAGATCTAACTAAAATGTTAAAATACTATTTTAAATTTTTTTGAACTATTTGATAATATTTTAGGCTGAAATATTTGTCCTTCATCAGGAAGTTAAATGTTTTAACGTTGATTTTTAAAATGTCATTATTTTATGTGATTTATTGCATCGGTCCTTACATTTTCCATTGTTGTCTGGTATTTCAACCTGAATGTCACTGATAATTAAACCACCTGAGCCGTGTTGTGAAGGTTGTCCGTAAAACGATTGGTCTCCCAGAGATCCCTCTGACTGCTATGTTTGATTGGCATGTCCTCTGTAAGGCTATTTCTATACAGTGCAGTATTTCACATGCAACACTGTCTGGCTTTAGAGTTCCTCCAGAGTGCAAATAGCTGCTAGAGAGAGAGAGAGCTCATATCCTGCATTAAATTTCAGATTCTTACAAATCGCAGCAGCTGTTCTGACCATATGAACACTTCCCTCTGATGCATTCTGGCCATTGTGCTTTTTCGTCCCTCCAGCACTCTCCTGTTCTAGTTTCTTTTATGCTTGTCTTGGCATTGTGCACCATGTATGTATCCGTATCTCAATAGACCATGTATCTACAGAGTTTTTGTGTGTATGCTCTTTTCATGTGCGCCACTCACACGAGTCTCGCACTGTTTGTAGTCACATGGGAAATACCCCATAGCATATTTCTGACAAATAAAACCGCATGTTCATTTTGCCTGAAGAAGTGCTCCTAAATATTTTACAAATCCCAAAAGCTTCGACAGCCGCTGCGGCCTATGGCCGCAGAGGACGCGTAACAATCAGCAGGATTGCAGGATTTAAAGCATTCACATCCAAATGAGGGCAGGATATGATGAATGATGAACCTTTATTCTAGTTGCATTCAAGAGCGATGACATGACTGTGCTGTGTTTAAAATGTAGAATGCATTATAGGTAGCACGGAGGTGCAGCAAGTAGCGTGAATGACCAAATAAAATAACAAAAGTCTTGTCCTAATGTAGGTACACGTGTGTAATATATAGCGTATCTGTAACCCCTGTCATAAAGGTAATTTAATGTTCTCTGATTTTATGCTGAGAGTACACTGACTTACTTGACATAGACAATCAAAAATAAATCAAAAGTCAAAGCAGTTTCATAGTTCACATAATTCCAAAGGGGTGGTGTAAAAGTGAGGCAATCAATCCTTCTTGAACAGACGACAAGGAAGCTCACAAGAACAAGAGGACTAGCTTCAGAAGTGTGAGCATGCATGTGTTACTCAGGGATGCGTGTGTTAATTAGCAGTGCAACCTGCCAGTCAAGAACAGGCATTAAAGTAGAAGTGATACAGGCACACTGGCAGTGAAGCAGAAGGCTCTGGAGGAAAGCTTGGATCCGCCCATCTCTTAACTGCATCCTCCCCACCCCTGTCCCATTTTAGCCTTGATGTATTTATTAGATCATGTTGAGATTACATCATGAGGGAGTGTTTGTTCTCAGATCATAATTGCCTCAGTCTGTCAAATAACTATGTGATGTGTGTACGGTGTGTAAGTTGTATGTGTGCTAGTTGTTTTGCTCGCGGCTACGCCCTTGGCTCGCAGCGTTCACTGTGAACGGGAAGCAGATAATGTAAATCTTTCACTCCCAGGCATAGCTTCTCCTCAAAACAGCTATGTGGCCTCCTCAAGGTGACAGATGGCACATTGGACACCTTGTGTCTCCAAGCAGCACCGTGGGGCTTTGGAGGTAACTGGGCCCAAAAATGCACAAAAACGAATGGCTCACCAGTACGTGGACATGGATTGATGCTTACATTTTATTTTCTCCTGCCAAGGGATAAATAGCTCCACTGCCTTGTGTACAGTGCAGAGTCATGTAAGGCTAAGGGAAACAACTGTTACAGAAATATCAGGGTGAAGCACTGTAGGAGGGTTCTTATCAAGCTCTGTCAAGTCTCCAAACAACTCCTGCGTCTGAACTCATCTACTGCAATCCCAGCTCCATCAGTGCACTCAGAAATCTGAAAGCAGAGAGAGATGAACTGCAACTAGTTGTGAGAGAAATATAAAAATCCAGCATAGCGACTGCAGCTAAAACACAGATGCTAAATGAAACACACCCACATTGCCCGATGTTTTGTGAATTCAGACAAAGTGCATGTCAGACAGACCTGCAGTTTTAAATATTCGTGGCTGTGGTGGCTCGGTCCGGCCCCACAGCAGGCGGAGCCAGAGTGATGGGCGGAGGCTGTGGATAACAGCATGGACTCAACCATCCGCACATCGGACCCGGGGGGGGGGAGGACCACACGTTTGGACAATACACACTTCCTAGGGGCGCTCTGATGTGCCCATATGTTTGTCGCTGGGACATATGTTTGTCGCTATGTTTGTTTTCCGGTGAGCACGTCAAGTGCTGGGCTGATTTACTTTGGGAATGTGGGGATCGTTAATTGGGTCATGCCCCTACTTATGACGTGGGTTACTCCACCCCTACTTAAGGAGCTGTTTGGGTTTCATGGGTCTTGTGACTCTGACCTCATTAAAGGACACACCTTTACAAACCCCCTCGTCCGTGCCTTCCTGCAAGGGTCCACGACAGTGGCATTGACATTGACAGAGGCAGCAATGCTGCTGAACTGGTTGCTGCCCTATAGGGTAGCAACCATGCATTGGGTGGATGGACCCTTCCAAATTTCACATTGTCTTAGAGCTTAATAGCTTTGCGAGCATTTAATTGCAAGATAGCTGTTTCTTTTCTTTTCTTTTTATTTACTCTTAAACTAGAGAATCAGCAGATTTGAACAAGCCATTGTTTGTGTCTGTAATTCGTGTACTTTTGTGTGTACACGTCATGATAAAAGTTGTACAAGGTTTGAATCTCCTCATGGCTGCTGCGTATTATGAACTGTAAGTCCACGTACGTCGACAAATTCTCTTTTTGGGCCTTGGTGCATTGCTCAAGAGCACCTCGACAGTGCTCAGGAGGTGAACTGACACATCTCCTGCTACCAGATAACTTTCCATACTATGGTGCTTTCTGGACTTGAACCGACTTTCCTCTCGTTCCCAAGCCAAGCACCTGTGGACTGAACTGCTGCCGCCCAACTTTGACAAATAGAGAACAAAAGTTTATGCCAAGTGCCACTGTTTATAATTATGGACAGGAACTGCCATCATTTTCAGAATATATGTATGTAATGTTGAGAGATTTGTATACATTTGTAGGAAAGAAATAACAGTTTGTGGCAAAACATTTTTTACAAACACCGCTCTTAATGATGGTACAGCCAAAACCTCTTCAGCAAGAAAACAATTCTGTGCAATTTACTATATTGACATTTTATTTTATTTTTGTTTACAGTGTTTTTATCGATGAAATAGAAAAATAAAATTCAAGGTCAGGTTTTTGTTACTTTTTTATGGTCTAATATTCCCTATAATAATGCACAGAAGTGTTTGAGTGACACACATTTAGCTGAGGTTGTGCAGAATCTTACTCTGTGTAGCATTTCATGACACTATAAAAATAACAACTATATGTATCAAAACAGAAGGGAAGGCAAAAAATACAAATAAAAAGTGAGGACTAAAATATAGGTTCACTGCAAATATATAGCTACAGACTTCTAGTTGGTGATAAATAATGATTGAGAGGCGGTGCTAACACTTCAGCTAAGAACAACCTTTTTATTTTGTATGGGTGCTTTGTCTCTACTACCCGCATTTAAAAAAAAAACTAACGTAATGCATATTTATATCGTTACTTTTATATCTCTGCCTACTGAGTACAGATTCTGTGGAACAATACCAAGGCCATACAGGTAATTCATCTTCTGGATCTAGTTCTGCTTTGCAACCTAATTAAATGAATAAAGATGTGAAGGAATTTTCATTTCCGTAGGGATAAACACGTTGCTGCATGGGTAAGGTAATAGGAAAGGCTGGCTTTGTCAAGGAAGAATAGAATGAGATGAGAATCCACAGGCTGGGAGATAGTGTGAATGGCTGAAGTCATTTGAATAGTGAGCAGAAAACGGTGCTCTGATTTGCATGTTAATAATAGCCCATCCTACTCATACTTTATGCTGACCTGACGCAACCATATATCTTAGTTAATAAACTTTTCCCTACGTGCGATAACACTCCGCATTGAAAGTGATGGGCATGACACAAGACGAAGGAGCTTGTGTCAGGAGCACGACACACTCGAGGGTGCTCGCTGACAGTTTAAATATCATCTCCCTTAACATTAAAACATCTGGCTTGTTTTTGGTGTCAGCAACAAATAAACCTCTTTTCTCCCGACCAACTCATCAATTTTTAGGAGTATGCAAATGGAAAGCGTCCCGGGGAGACTTCACGGTTAGAACAACCGGGCAATATATTCTCATTAAGGCATTCTTTCTTTAAAACGCAGAAACTGAAGCTGGGATATTCATATTTATAGTCCCCGGCCATTGGAACAAATGAGGCGCTTTTGTCAAGGGAAGGCTTCCAGTCTTAATCGGGTCTCCCACCTACCTTCACGCCCCTCCGCTGGGTCCGTGGGGAATGCCATTGATTAAGTCACAAGGAGTGACGGCCCTGTGCCACTGTGCTCAGCCCCTCGCTCCTCTGACAAGCCAATACTTCACCAGGCTCATTCTCCAACTTCCACTGTCGCCATTTCCTTTGCTGTCAGGGGAACACGCCCATCATCACATCCGTGATTTCACAGACTAGTGGCGGCACAACTCCTTAGCTCTAACTGACTAGCATGTCCCTACAAGACAGCTGGCTGACCCTGGCTCTGATTCCTCTTGTTGTATACAAGTTAAATGATCTGGGATGGAATATATGCTGCATGGTGCAAGTAAAGATTGCATACGACTTTAAATGGTTAAAGCTAAATTTATATCTACTGTTCATATTGTCTAAAAAGATATAGGTTTTAGACTATTTTGGCTGTAACATTGTACCAGTACTATGATTCAAGTCTACAACAAGCCCCTTTTAGAGCAGTTCTTAAATCACCCCTTTATCAAACTTTCCTCTAAATAGTGTGCTCATCTTTTACTGCTGTGGTTCTTTTTCAATTTATTTGAGCAAACTTCCTTTGTCACTGGAGGAGCTTTGTTGTATTTCAGCTTCATCTATTGTAAAGTAATTTACAATAGATAGGCTTTCAAAGTAGCTCTCCTCAACACTACTTGTGTGATTATTTCAAATTGCAGCAAACTCTTGATGTCAGTGAAATTGTTTGATTTTAAATTATTGTTTTGAGGGAGGGGTTAGCAGCTTCAAGAGCCATGAGCAATCATGCAAATGGTCTCTTTTGTAGACAATTATGACATGATTTAATTCATTTATCTTCCCTTTCAGCTTGTATTCTATTTTTAAGACAGCTTTATTAACTACCAAATTTTCAAAACCCCAGGTTGTAGACACACACATTCACAGAGGCAGGGGTAAATAACTCACTCTCAGACCCCGATTCGAGTCTGTTTCCATGGGCAATTTGGTGAACTCATGCTCATGCTCATTATTAGTCTGTCAACTTTTTATCTCCCCTAAGACCAAAAAAGGAAAGTTTTGACAGGTAGCTTGAGCTCCTAATGCATAGCCAAGTTTTTTTTTTTACTCTGTATTAATTCACATGTTGAGAAGAAAACACTTCCAAACCAGGCCTCTTCATCTTTGCCTTGCTAATCTTTAACCATGGGGTGTGTGAGTTTTACTGGAGACTTATTGGGTGGTGTTACCACAGCCCCATGTGTATGTGTGTCATACACACAAGCATAAATGCATGCCTGTGAGTGTATGACAGCATGTCTATACACCTTTGTCCATGTGGTAATATGTGTGTGTTTAACAGCATGAACGACCACTCTATGTCCTTCTCTCCTGAGAAGCATGAGCCCCTCTGTGCTCAGTCAACTTCAGGTCATAACTTACCCTTTATGTGGCCCCTACTTCCTCCTTCCCTCCCACAACTTCTCTCCTCCCGTCTTGCTTTGATTATTCCATAAGCAAAGGTCCAATATTAGGTTTAACATTTACATTCTCTAAATTATCAATCCAAAATGCAACTACATGATGTGAAGTAGATGATTTGAGAGCTGTTTGTGTCGGCTCTCAGTCTTTGAGGTAAATCACAAAGAGCAAAAACAAAGAAGCCTCTTGGATGAGGTGAAGCTCCAGTTGATTCTCTACTTTTGCTCTTCCTGATTTGAGACCTTCATATTACAAACAGATAAACATGCAAATTACAGATTACAATGAAGCCCACGTTTTGATTCCTGCTTAAAGTCTCTCAACATCTCATTTCATTGAAAGCACCGACCGCTCCCTACAAAGCTTGCAACTTATAGTTCCATGGTGGAGCTATTCTCACCTGAAGATCCAGGTTTTTCTCTTTGTCTGTGTTGATGGAGAAAAAAAAAAATAATGGCAGATTTTTAATGCTCCCATTTATGTGTGCATAAGTGCATTTTCTTCTAAGTGAAAAAGAGTGGTGTAAATAGGTCCATACAGCACCTCCGGCGCAAGTTAAGCTGTTGAAAGATATTAATTCAAAGTACTTTGGTTTGTACTGGAATCACAAACCACGCTAAAATGCAACCTACTGTAAACTAAAATCATCCAGTTAGCATTTGGTCAGACTCACTTTATTTTCTATCCGAGGCGATCAGAGAACCTCAAGAACGGATGTGTTCAAACCACATTTTAAAAATGTATAATTTGCTTTCATATAAAAACAAATCTCTTAACAAATCAGTCTTGATTTGTTAAGAGTCAGACAACCAGCCCTCTCCCCTCCGAACCCGAACCCTTGCTTTCACTATTTATCAAAAGACATTTCCATGTGTGTAGACAGACAGGGTTTGTTGGTGCCTGCTGATGGATCCTCCGAGTATATGTCACTGTATAATTCCATGCCCTCTAGGCAGAGTAATTCTGTCACCCTGCAAACACACAGTGAAGCAGACAATAGGAAAGAGGACATCTACAGATAAATCCTTTTAAAGTGTATTTTGAATCTAATCTATGATGGTTTCCAGCTCAGAGAAATTGTGTTTTGCCCTCATGTAAATAAAAAAACAAATACAATCTCTGCTCTGGCAAGGAGTCTTCCTCACCCTGACCATCTCGGATTTCTTATGCAGTGGTGCGGATTTATAAATAGATCATTGTGAGGGGGGGGGGGGGGGGGGGGGTCATATATTGCCCCTGGTGGACAGTCATTCTGGATGACAACTGAAGATGAGGCAAAGCATGTACCTCATTTATTTATTTCACATTTTAACAGTTTTTAAATGTGGCTGCAGCACCATTTGCTGTGTGTAATGTATTGGAAACAATTTTGAATCACATTTGCACAATTGAGTGTGATGACTTGATTAAATGATGCAAATATAACAAAATGCTCAAACAAGAAACAAAGATGCTTATGCAAACAGAAAGTATAACTTTTTTGTTTTACCATACTCTAATTTACTGCTGAAACAGTACATATAACAAAATTATATGGTATTTGTTGCCCTAATTTGATGTGTGCTTGTTGAGTCCCCAGGTCTACATTCAGTGTAATGGAGGACAAAGAATGAGACAAAAGACATGAAAATAAAACAAGGAGCAGAAAATAGAAGGAATAACTAAAACTCAAGACTACGGTTGGTGAAGTATGGATGATGGTAATCTGTAATATAGCCATTTAATCTATAACTTCACACTGAAACCACAGTGCCATCCTGTGGCCTATATGCGTTTCAAAAATAACAAATTATGAAAAAACGCACCTGGCATTTATTACCAAACTTTCACGTCTCACAAAAGGGACTACAGCACATGAATCATGTTTCATTTGAGCATTTAAAAAAACATTTCTTCTCAATTCCTCTTTACCAATCCACTGATGCTGGCTTAATTCCATTGTGATGTAATTCTCATGTGTAAAATAGACATGTCAACAAAAACCTTCGAGCAAATCAAAGAGCCAGTTATAAATAAATTACCAAATTAAAAATCAAACCTAACAGACGACATTTAGCATTGTACAACATTTTCTACAGAAAATATACTGAAATTCTCCCGAGGACACATGAAGCGGCAGACTTTAAATAAGGATATAATATTGATATTTGATCATTGGTTTGTCTTTGGAGGTAAAATTACCTACAATATATAAGATTACTATGATGGAATCCTAAATAATTTAGCAGTGCAATGGTTGATGATTTAAATAAGATAACACTAAATATTTTAATCATTTCTGCAACTCCAGGTCAGTACAAAATATAATCACACACAGCTCAAACAGAACCCCTATGCTAATACACATTAAAACTAGTTTTACTTCATCTAAATACGCCCTTTCATACAGGAAGTCCAAAACTTGCTTCCAATACAATTTCAAGGTTAATTGCTTAATGATGACGGTTGTGAGAAATTCCAGATTAAGTGATACGTCCAAAATATGGAAACATGATGGGTCCAAATACGCAAATGTCATTTCTGGTTCACATTGTGACAGTGGATTCTTTGTCGCCCTGTTTCCTAAACTTTGCCATAAATGTCCCATCATTCCGTTGAGCTGTTTTGGAGAGGCTACATTTGATTAGCGTTGTATTGTGGGCTGGAGTGCTGACTCTGCATGGCTCCAGAAGCTGCCTCCATGGCGGCCTGCTGGGCTGCTGCCTGGACATGAGGATTCTTCCAGGCTCCTGTGGCCCACTCTTCCTGAGCTTTGGACATGCTAGCCCCACTGCCACGGTAGAAATTATGGATCTGAAAGGCAATGTCGCGTGAAAGGTTACCAGCAAATCTTAATCTCTGTAAAATATGCAATTTTAATAGCTCCCATTGATTAATTTCAATTAATTTAACATGGATGATCTGCCGCTGAATGCTATAATCAATACATCAGTAAAGGCGATAAGGTTTATAAGGTCAAACAAAAAGTAGAGCTGACTAGAAATGTTTTTGTTTACATTTGTGTGAGTTCATTCATTCATTAATTTTCTTAACGGCTTAATCCGGGTAACGAGTGTTGCTGGAGTTTATCACAGCAGTCAACGGGCGAGAGGCGGGGGCACACCCTGGACAAGCCGCCAGTTCATCGCAGGGCCACACATAGACAGAAAATCATTCACACACACACTCAAGCCGGAGAACCCAGAAAGAACCCACGCAGACACGGGGAGAACATGCAAACTCCTCACAGAAAGGCCCCGAGTTGAATTTGATCATGTGACGTTCTTGCTGTGAGACAACAGCACTACCCATTGTGCCACGATGCTGCCCGGAGTTAATTCGATTAAACTCATTTTTTGAAGTCAGATTTGTATTACCGTAGATGTAGTACTAGATATCTGAAATGTAATACTAGATCTTCTACATGTAGTATTAGATAACTGGCATGTAGTACCAGATATCTATAATGTATCACCAGTTATCTGAAATGTGTTTTTTTCTTGGGGTTTGGGGTTTTTTTTTTCTTCTTTAAAAGCATTTTTATGGAGTTGTTTCTCACCCAGTTCAAGTGTCTGAGGGTAGACGGTGTTACACAGTACAAATTGTAAAGCCCCTCGGCAAATGTTTGATAGTACCAGATGTGGAAATGATAATATCTCCAACTGCTGCTACGACTACAGATAAATGTTTAGTACATGCTTGGAGGCGACTTCCAATCTTTCACTGGTTATGATCTATAACCTGAACCTTTTCTCTCTTTCACAATAAAACTCTGTAACTTGACAAAGACACTATGGAAGATACACTGTGTCCAATAGTTCCCCTTAGTGGGAAAATAAAAGAAATCATTCTTACCCTGGTGAGGGCAATGAAGGACAGTGAGGCCACTGCAGTGAACATGATGGTGGGCACCAGCATTATCAGTGCAATTAAAATGTTATAGCTGAAGAAGGAGATTGTTGCCAGCCAGCCACTGAAAAGGCACAGATGACCATTATTACATTTCCATCAAATAATCTGATGAAAAAGAAAATACATCCATAATTAGCTGTTCCTGGATTATCTGTTTGCCACTGTCATGAAACTACTTCTTAACATCTACTGTAGACATTAAATGCAACTAGTTTGGTTGAGCTGAAGTACTGAGATATACAGTAAGGTCTGAAGGTTTCATAGCTCACGGGGCAATCAGAATGTACATGGTGATAAACTTGATATGGAGGCTATCATAAAATTAATTTCTGATTATCAGCCTGAGTCTCATGGCATTTTAAAGATCTCTTTAACAACCTCTCAAAAATCGAATAGCAGGACTATCATTAAACTTCGATGAGAGCAATTTCTGTGAGCAGGGTATTTAAAGGTTAATACCCCCACTGGAGTTACTTCTTGAACTCCAAATGTTTCAAGTACCGTATGAATTTTATGCTGGCATTTAGTTTCACTTATTTTAAGCAAAATGTATCTGAAAATAATCAAATACAGAGAACTGTCGTTACAAAACAAAACTAAATTACCATTTTCTTTTCAAGACTACAACATAGAAATACATAATTCAAATGAAACAAATGCACACTAATTAGATTACGGTAGGTTATGTATGTTATTATCTCTAATATTCTGAATAGTGTGACAAAATTGTAAGTCATTTCAAATGATTAGGAACAGATATGTCCCACGCATTTTCAATCTTACCATACTCCCCATCCTGGGATTCCTATAGTTTGGATGATGCTGATGCCAACTTGAGCCATGAACACAAAAAAGAAAAGCATAAAGTTGAAGGAGCTGTCACTCCTAGGGAAAAAGAAAACCAACAAATATGTAAAAATGTGTGCAAAATTTGCAAATCACTGCAAACTGTTTTTATTGATGTTCCAGACAGCAATCTCTTTGCTGGAAATTGGCTTGTGATCCCTCGTCGGGGTTGGGAAATGCTTTTTTTTGTATGGGCGGAGCAGTGGCGTAATGAGTAACACCACCAACTGAGGATCTGGGGCTGATTTATGCCAAGTTTGCAAGCGGGGTGAATAAGTGATCCTCAAATTGCCTATGGGTGTAAATGTGAATGTTTAGTTTTTTTTATTTGTGTTCAAATGGCAAATTGTTCAGGGTTTGCACCACCTCTCCCCCAATGTCAGCTGGGATGGGCTCTGGAGACTCTGCTACTTCCCTGTCAGTAAATCAGACCCTATCACGATGTTACAACGGTAAAGGGCACAGTAGTGGTGTATGTCATTTTCATAACATATTCGTATGTTGCTTAATAATTTACTGTGTTTACTATATTAAAGCACTGATGGGGCAACTCTGGACATGGGTATTTGTGTATGACTCACTTGAAGGCCTTGTAGATGCTCCTGAACCAGCAAACATAAGAGCAGGGAGTGAACACGAGAAGCCAGATAATGGCCAGTCCAAAGTTGGTCACACCACCTCCACCAAACATCCACGCAAAGCAGCCAATGAGATTCACTGCAAGAGTAACGCTATTCACTGAGAGACAAGAACACAAATACTGCATTTCAGGTATATGTGCTAAAACAGTATTCATTGCTTACACACAAGCACATGCAGACAGACATGCAGGAGAAAAAGAAGAAACAAAACACAACCAGGTGAGGTGGATGTGAAGACAGGGAAAACAATTATATATATATCAACTTACAAACAAAATGCGGTGTTCACACATATTGCAGTGGTTGACTTATGGAAAAATGGCATACAGTAAAGTTTAAATAAGAAAAAAATGATCACAGCCAAAAGCGTGTCGGGCTTTGAATACCTGCTTAGGGTTAATGTTTAGTAGAAGAAAAGATGCCTGAAGAAAGAAAAGCATTTAGCTGCAGTGACAGACGGCTCGGACACATGATTACTATTTCAAATAGAAAATACATCTTTAGTAGAAAAGCAATGTTTGCAGCAGGTTTAACAGAATGCAAAGGAACTTCTGGGCCTGCTTCACTTGAACATTTTCCCTGTATTGACACTCCATCTCCACCTTTAATTAATTTTTAGTTATGTTCACATCGCTCTATCTTTAATTGCCTTATTGTCCTCTTTTTGACTGCTGGGGTTTGTCGCCGCATCTATGCAAATGTTCCTCCGGTGCAGAGCAAACCCCGGCATCGTTGTGCTGCTTGTTTATGATGTAATAAACTTTGATGAAAGTGCTTCTGGCAAAAACTGTTTAACACAATTTCAATGTTAACTGCTCTGTTCAAACCACAGCCATCTGGTCAGCGCTACGACTCATTAGCAAATAAACCAGTCAGGATAACAGCCAATAAAAAAGAGAAAATCCTTTTAGACCAAGGGAGTCTTGTAAAACATTGCCATTCTGTCACATATTTCTTATCATGAGTTCACAACAGAGAAGACTGTTTATGGGAGCTCCAGGAATCCTGATTGTTTTTTAAGGCTTCCATTATATACGTTGCCACATAAGCAGAAAATAATAATTTTCACAGAAAGAATCTGTACTTTCCATACGACTGTGCTGCAAGCATAATGCCACAATCAAACCTTAAAACAACAGAAGATCACTCTGAGCCACTTACACATCCACAGGTGGTACATCTTCTTGCACATGCTGCGGTGCTGTTCCGGGATCTCATCAAAGTCCTGGTAGAAGCACGGTTTGAGTGGGATAAATCCCGGTAGCGGGGGAAAGTTGGGCTCTGAGACAAATCATTCCAGAAAGGTCAGATTATATTTGGCTGCAGGTTTTAGAGCAAGAAAGAAATCGGGTAAGGGTAGCAAAAATATAAAATAGAACATATAATAGACAGGAAGGTTCAGGGTTTAAATCCAATGATACTATGATTACCACACAATCATGCACAGGTGAATAACAGTTCAAGAGACTTGGAAGCAACATGATTCGACCCCATTTTTTATTAAGTATATTGTCAAAATAAAGTCTTATCCAGCTGCTTGTAAACATCAACTCAAACAAGATCAGTTTAAATGGCTCAATGAAACAAATATTGAGGGTTTTTTTCCCTTCCTTTTCAACATAAATTCATAAATTCATAATTGAATAGCTTTTAATGACCATTTTAGAAGTATTCAACCACCTGGAATAACTTCCCTCAAAAGCGCACACCCGAACAATAGAGTCCCAATGTTTTGTTTTTGTTTTGTTTGCTTTAAGGCCTAAATTTCCTGACCTGATCACCAGGATGCAGAAGAAATATGTGTGCGGAAGCTGAAGCTTCAACGCCATTAGACCAGAATGGCCAATGAAGCCGAGCGAACTTGGCTTCAGAGGAAACATACCTGAAACATTCTGGCCAGGTTGGAGTCACAGCTTTCTCACATAAATTACAAAGCCAATCTCTGTTGGGATTTTGAGATGATGGTTGAGGTATACAGTATAAATATAATGTTGTATTGAAATGTTTCAACTGGTCATGTGTGATGTCTTTGCAAACAGCACGGCAT
This sequence comes from Brachionichthys hirsutus, assembly GCF_040956055.1. Taxonomy (NCBI): domain Eukaryota; kingdom Metazoa; phylum Chordata; class Actinopteri; order Lophiiformes; family Brachionichthyidae; genus Brachionichthys; species Brachionichthys hirsutus. The sequence continues at coordinate 62,713 of NW_027180407.1, forward strand.
GTTATGTTTGCCAGTAAACCCAAGTACACAACTAAGGTTGAATAATTATGGATCACTTACCTGCCATGGGGATGATGTGTGGAGCTCGCTGACCAGATATCCTCTTTCTTCAGACTCTTGGGCTTATTAAATTAGAGGAAGCTGGAGGTTAGGTGTTTGCTGTGCTTTGCATGACACGGATGTGCCAGTAGATCTAATTGGCCCAGCATGGCATGCTTTATGGTTAATACCTCCTCGACACATGCTGGGTGAGCTAACCGAGGGGATTTAATGTGCGAATTCTTCACACATACTGTTGAGAAGAATTTAACAACTGATTCGTGACATCATCAGAAAAACTGAACCCGCATGAAACTGGAGTCACTCAATTTACGCATGTGCGATTATTGCAGTCGAGTGTAATCTAAACTTCATTGGATGAGAGAGAGAGAGAGAGATTTTCACAGAAAGGTGGTCATCGTGCACAGGAATTACAAGTACAGCATAATCTTCTTACCTTTCCCAGAGAGCAGCAGCGTCTCTGCACTGAATCCCGTAAAGCCTTCAGCAGGTGGCGAACAGAGCAGAAAAAGGTTTTACCTGTCAGGAAGCTACCACAGCATTATAATCCTTTATTCTGTAATGATATGAGCACAGCGATAACCCCTCACTGTGCACGATTGTCATTCAGACCAATGGGCAAATCCCTCTAATCCTCGACGCTGTCTCGTTGATCCAATCAGCGTTTAGCTCTCTGTCCGTGGTGCTGAATCTGCCCCACCCTATGTAGAAGCATGGTGTGAGATAAACATGCATATTTAACTCACCTCAAAAGAATTATGTTGTCACATTTCCTCACAAGCAGGTGTCGTTTTATTTGGCTCGTGGTATCATGAGCCACCAAACTGTCACACAGACCTTTTGAGAAATATTAAAAAGTGGCTTGAATTTAAAAAGGAGTGGAAATTATATCACAAGGAGCGAAGCCGACTTACATTTGGTTTCAGGCTTAAATTCTGAGTTGACTCCAGTTTGCCTGCAGATGTCGCTGTTTGACTGTCGTGACAAGGAAGAAAGGAGGGAATCTGTAACTTTTTAATTCTACAGGAAACACTCTCAAGGCAAAAAACAACTACCGTATTTGAAAGTTATTAAGTGGATTGGGAGGAACTTTATTTATATATATATATATTTAACTCACTGAATACATTTGTGGCACTACATAGAAAAAAGTAATGCAGTAGGTTGGTGATAGCAGCAAATATTCAAGCATACTGTGATGGAAGCCACGTGAGGTCACATAATAAAATAAAACTTGTTTCCTTTTAATGTTTCTATATATTAATAGAAAAGTTAAGGCAGATGGGCTTTCAATAAAACAACTGCGTATGCCACATATTTAACTCTAATGCAAATGTAAACCTACAACACAAATATCCTCATGGTCCAGGCACTTGTCTTGACATTTATTCATTGTATGTCAAGAATTGTACCCACATAAAAAATGTAAAACTTAGAATTCATTGATTCACAGAAAGCAATTCGTCACTTTACCTCACAAACAAAATAATAATATTGTTATTACTTGTATTTAGAAAGAAAGTAACATGAAATGTGAAATAAACATCTTCTATAAAACTTTGAAAATAAGGCACAAAAACCTTTCACATATGAACTATTTGGCCAACATCTATTTATCTATTTTATCTAGATAAGATTCTGACATTTTGTTCGGGCACAGCTGCATTGGCCTTCAACAGAAATCGACACTAAATTATCACCTGGTCTTGCTTTTTTTGTCTTTTTTGCTCGCTTTATCTTTCTCCCTGTGTCTCTGAGCCCTCCACAGCAAACAAGGCCGCCAATGCCTCTTATTTTGACTTTGCAAGCTTTGACAAGGATTCTGTTTCAGCATCTGTTTTTGAAGCTACTTCAGACAAGGGTTGCTTCTCTCCTATTTGCTGTATTTACAGATTCATACCTTATCACTCTACAGCCGCAAACACTACTTCACTGTGAAACAAGATGGTCAACATTCTCCCATGAGCTTTCTCAATGCAGCACACTTTCTTCTTGGCTGATTGCATTGACATTCTCTACGATGAGATATACAAAGAAGGCAGGATGCTAGAATAGTGTTGATTAAGACCTTGAGAAACAATAGTATAGGAGCTTGGAAATAAAATCCAGCATTGTATAGAACGCACAAAAAAATCCATTAATGGATCAATGTATAAAAATTAAATATTTAAAGTGAGATTCTCGGTAATACGCGAAATGCATTATCCACATGAAAAATGAAACTGTATTATGAACGAACGCAAACAAACATTTTTATCCTTTTCTACATTTTGAATACATTCGTGCCTTTATTTATTTTCATCAGTGGGTGTGTAAATGCACTTTAAAAGAGGTAAAAGTAAGTTCCTGTTGTTTGACGCTCAATATCCCTGCGTGACGCTCTCAATTGTGGCCCAGCGCCAGCACACTCCAGCGTCATTGTCCTCCAAAAGAAAACCCATTTACCCAGTCACCCCCTACCCCATGTGTCACTGTTGTTGTGGTTTCTATGGAGACCCTGTCCTTCAGACCAAGCATGTGGAGGGCAACCTTCCAGCGGAAGAAGTTTGAATAGCATTGTGAAAATCATGCACCAACTTCATTTTCATATCCAAACACGAACCATGGACCATGTTTTATAGTAATTGTTCTGTAAATATTTCACAGCTGTTGGTTAAGCCACCTCAAAATGGAGTCCACATATATGATTACTACATTTTATTCTAATTACCGTAATAGAGGTTTAGCTGATTCTCAACCAAAGGAGAATAAATGACAAATTTAATTGTTCTATGGGAATTGAAAACACGTCCTTTGCAGACAGGGGATTGTTCAGCATTCAGCATTGCTCCCTTTGCAGCACAGGTATGAATGACGCATGTGTATGTCTGGATTTGATATGGTCACTTCTCAGCACCTCCAGCTGAGGGCACTGCTCCATATGTCTGTGAGGCCACTCCTGTGGTATTTTCTTATCTGTTCAAGCTGCTGTCAGATGGAGCAGTGCGTCTTTAACCTTGGAGAACATGAAAGTCAAATACCGTCGAGCAGTTTGGGACCATCTCACTTCTTAATGTCGAGGGAAATATATTCTAATGCGTATGGTTCCATACCCCACAAGTTAGTGGAGGTGGTATTGGAGAAGCACCCTATTCCAAGCAACATCAAAATCCTCATCATGGATTATTATAACAACTTTAATCTAAGGTTCACTTCCGGCACAGTCACATCCGAGCGACACCGATTGGAGAAGGGGATCTTCACTGGATGTAATGTCTGTGATTCCTTTTGCACTGGCCACAAACATGCTGGCCAAGCCTGCTGAGAAGCAAGTCCGGGATCCCTCAGCCACCCATTCTTACATTTATAAACGACCTGACAGTTACTACGGTGTCAGTACCAGGATACAGGCCTTCAGGGCTTGGAGAGGCTAGCTACCTGGGCCGGGATGCGCTTCAATCCATGTCCTTAGTTCTGAAGAAGGGCAATGTGACTGATCGGTTCCACTTCATGAGGCAACATGGTGCATGGACTAGACGGAAAAAAGCCATCACCAGGAAGATCACGCGGCCTGATCGGTGGAAGGTTGAGCCCAACCACATCAAATTGCTCATCTAGTGTGTGTACGATGTTCTGCCCAGCCCATCAAATCTCTTCTGTTGGGGCAAGGGTGAGAACCAAGCATGTTCCTTGTTGCACAATTCCACAGAAAAATATTCCTAGCCTGTGAACCCTCATTGACAATGACAATAAAACGATTCTGATTCTTGATCTTGGGCATTACCGGTGCAGGCAAGAAAAGAGCCATCGGTGCAGCTTGTGAAGTGGCAGAGAGAGCATTGTGATGAGTGAGGATGAGGAGGGACAAGGAGTGGGGGGGACTCTTCTTCTTGGACACAGGCCGGGAACTGATCACTACCTGATGATTATCTTGGCTATCCAATCTCAGGACTGACCTGACTCAGCTGTATTATTTACGAGTGTGATGCTGAAATACCCAAAATATCATTTCTGCAGCGCCATTGAAATGTGTCCCAAAGGATTAGGAGGATTGTTGGCTGCTATTTAAATGCAACCACAATCCATTACAGTATGATATAGCAGCAGACAAAAGGACATTTCCTCAGTTGATTGAGGAACATTCATAAAAAGGTCGAGTTGCAAAAAGGAATAGAGTACAATCAATTTAACAATGTTTCATATCACTGAGTGTGAAAATTGGCAGTATCTGCAGCACAGTTCTTAGTCTATAAATTATTGTCTGTTTCTAAGAAAAACTGTAACACAACCTTCATTTTGCTGCCAAGAAAACTACCAAAACCATTTCCTTCTGTAGCACAAAAGAGTTTACACTTGTACTACCCTAATTGGTCTCAGTGGACAGACCATCAAACTTGTAAATCAGTTGGCCTGCTTTATTTTAGCTCCACCGGTTTTCCTTTGAATAAAGAAAGCCATGCTTATTGGGAAAAATGGCCTGCAATACCAGGAGAACATTGTTTTCATTTTGTAGAAGGCTGTTTTAATATAATATTGAGACAACAATATTTATTTAGAGACATCAATATTAACCACCATCCACGGCAGGTTTCGTCAGTCTAGAAGGACAAATTGCAGATGGGGTTTCAACTGTTGCTGCAGCACGCTGGATTGCGGCTTGGGTGAATCAGGTTACCCATAATTAAGAACATGTTCTAGAGTAGGTTGCACCGACCACTACATCAGCTTCTGAGAGTCTGATGGGACGTCGTTTCACCCCAGGCTCTCTGGCTCGCAGCCAAAACTCCACCAGAGAATGAATTGTCAATAATTGAAAGCGTAATTTATAGCGAAAATTCTTACAGATCATTTGCACGTTCAGATTGCGCTTGTGTCGAGTGATTTGTGAGCAGCAGCTGGTCGTTTGTGTTCATTATATGTCAGGAGTTGGGGAGGAAAACAGAATCAGTTAAATTACTGCTTGGCCACAATTACCGAGGACACAGCAATGATATTAATGTTCTATTGCAATTATACAATCGCATGGCCCAGACATGCACTTTAATCAGACACCTGGGGAATGCTTCTCATTTCATTTGGTCAGCTCAAATCAGTTCAACCACCTTTTTTTTCATTCTCAGGATATATTTGACTGATTTGCAAGATTTAAACATGTACTATACCAGAGATGTTCACATTATTGGAATCCTCTTTTACTCCTCATTTTATTTCAGTTTAATTGCACTGCACTGTGCCAACTGCTGGACAGCCCAATTTCATTCGGGATTGAAAATATCTTTCTAAGTTCAAAGAAAGCATTGATGCTCATTTACAGGGTAGCGCTTCAAGTCACTGATGTGCATGTGTCCAACGGATCCGCTTCTTTGTGCGTTTCTCTCTTGCTTTGGTGAATGTGGCGATGGTGATGCTGAGGCTGCTGCACGAGGCGGGTCTTTGTCTGATCTGTCAAGGCTGGACTCCAGCTGGCTCCCGTTATGTGCAAAAGCCAGTGGGTCCCTCAGCACTCAATGCAGGAGGCGAGATGGTTGATTGATTGGGATGAACACCGCGAACGCCACCTTCGTTTTTCCTTCCACCCACCCCTCGTTCTCCTCTTGTCTGCTCTGCTGAGGGAGTGAATGATCATATCCCCTAAGGATATATATTTTTCAAAATACCAAAAGCAAACACGTCCGACTGTATGCACAAGCAATGGTGCAATTTAAAAAGAAAAAGCAATATTATGCATCCACTGAAACGTGTGTCTCAGCGTCCACAGGCACAGCAAGGGTCCCAGACACCGGGTTCATCCAAGGCAACACGTTGGCACTCATCCCAGTTCTTAGACAGAGCATTGTCCACACTTTGTTTTGTTCTGACAGAATGAAAACGAGCGCAGGGTAACTCATCTGTTTGGAAACATTTGGTGTTGCGCGTGTTTCAGCGGCACATCCTCTCGGAATTAATCTCAATAATTGTTGGTGTGAAGCACGGATTTGGACGTAAATGAGGAACGAGGGGTCTGTGTGTGTGTGTTAAAATCACCGACAGCTTTCCAGGACCCCGGCGACGACCCAGCCAGCCTGTCTGGTGAATGTGAGTGTGCTGTGCGCGAAAGTGCGCGCGCACGTGTGTGTGCGTGTGTGTGTGGACTAATAGCCAACACACACTTAACACTCGTTCGCAACATGGCGTTGAAGCGCCGAGAGACTCGACGGCTCTTCCCAGACTAACGCGACCCGTACCGCTAACAAAGGCAGGAGACCTCGGCGCTCACAGGGACGCCTTTACGCACCGGCGGAGACAATAGCGGCTTCCAGCGTGTGCACGGCGCTGTAGCTGGCTCGCACGGACGGACGCGCCGGACCCCACTGTTGGAAACCAAAGACTGTACATGGCGGTGGAGAATACAATTTGGGTGTTCTGTCTTCTGTCGCTGTTTTGCGGTCCATCAGAGCAAGGTAACGCGCTCCCTTTCATCATCTGCTGCGCGTGCGAGGCAGAAATGCATAACGCGCCGATCCGCAATCACGCATGGCGTTAAATGAGTTGTGATGAAAAGAGCGACAGGGTGAACGCGCACCTTGCTCGCTTCGTATAGTCTGCGCTCACCTCACGTGGCCTGTCGTGTGCGCGTGAGGCTGTGGTAGTTGTGCGTGTCTCTCTCGGGACGGTTTGGGGCTAAGAACCGGGAGGTCTCATGCTGAAGACTTTTGTGAGACTCATGCGAGCAGAGCAGAATTGATGGATTGATTGTCTGCCACGAAGACAACTTTTTTCTCCTTTATATTTTAATTGCTGAGAGCAGTTTGCGGTTTCGCCGGCTCAGAGTGGTGTGAGATAATTGTGAGGAACAAGCCAAAAAAATGAAAAAATAAAAAAAATCGTCGAAGGAAAGTAACTCTGTGGAGGAACTCGATGAACCCGGTGACGAGTATGTCTGAGCTGCAGCGCGAGATGCGCCAACAGTTGTATTTCCCACACATCACATAGCGGCTCTGAGAGTCGGGAGGAAAGTCTGCCCACACAGGTGGGTGAGTGGGTGCAAGATTTACACGACAAAGACCTGCGCAGAATGTCAGTGGAGGTCATTCACTTCATATATATATATATATATATATATATATATATATATAAAGGATAAGCCTATCATATGCGACTTTCATCCCTCTCCAACATGCATAAATAAAAATGTTATATGGAATGAAAGCAGAACCTTACAGCAAGGCCGTATGCAATTACTTTAACAATCAAATGCAGAAGAAGGTAACTGGATACTGATTTAATGGAGCCGAGTTGGACAACCGCAGTGTTGCGTACATCTTTTCATTTATAATATGAATTTGATGTTTAGAGAATGGTCAGATCTGTGCAGTGTTTGAATAAAGAATCACCACATTAAGAAGCTGTTTATGTTTAGCTGTGACTCAGCCTCAGAGAACCATGGCAAACAAACACACACACACACACACAGAGAGAGAGAGAGACAGCGCACAGGAACACATTACAGAATGCCTATATTTCTCCAGACAGTATGACCCTCTTCTGTGGCACAGTTCTGAATTACCAGAGAAAATAAAAAAAGCCACTATCACGGCTCGAGTCATTTAAAAAATGCAATACAGGTGAACTGTCTGCAACTTGGGCATCACTGAGACTGTCAATAGTTGAACTGACATCTGGTCTAGGGTGTATCCTGTCTCCCACCCAATGTCAACTCGGACAGCTTCCAGCTTCCCTGCATCCCTTCCCAGGATAAGTGGTTACAGACAATGGATCCATGTTTATTCTGGTCTCTCCAACCACCCATTCGCTTGTAGGCATCTAATCTGCAGCCACGTTATCCACCTTGCGGGTCACGGGTGTTGCTGGAGCCAATCCCATCTGTTATGGGTGAGAGGCAGGGAACCCCTCCAAGCGCATCACGCTATGCTGGTCCCAAATGTCAAATGTGAGTGATCAGTCTTTGGGAGCGGTGGTCATTTAAAAGAAGAAATGGCAACACCAGCTGCGAAATTTTACTTCGATTTTAGTCCCTATTGTACCATTGAATATCTGTGAAGGCCACAATATTTGATTGTAAATGTTTTGTTAGTTGAGAAACTGGTGGAAATACATTTTCCTGTTTTCCACTTTTAATTTAACCCTAGATCTTCTGGTAAAAAATAAAATAAAAAATGTATTCAACTGTCTAATATGTCCACGAGTGTTGTCTACAGCAGATATAAGCATTTACTTAACATGCAGAAAACAAATTCTTCGCAAATATTGACTTTTGTCTCTTTCAACAGTGTATTTGTCTGGAAATTGCCTGCACATCCTGGGTGTCCTGCTGTAGCTGTAACTCTAGTATTACACGATATTCCGTGTTTGGTACCCAGGACTGGAGATAAGGCAATATTGTGCACAAGGATTAGTGTTGTCATGAAACATTTCAGTAGCATGAATGAATTAATCAGAAATGTGCTTACTCGGTAGTTGGATTACTGTGACCCGCAGACTCATGTAGGGACAGCAAAAGGAATTACTCCTCTTAAGATCCTCTTCACTGGAGAGTGTGCTCACATCACATTATGATAACATCTCTTTAGGTACGGTAAAAGGTTGGAGGTGCTCTGCATCAAGAGAAAATAGGAATTCCTTTTATTTACACAGTAAGAATTATTGAAGTTTAAGTGCATGGCGAGTGGTTTTGACACATGGTCGCTGTCTGAAAGCATTTTCAGTTGATAAAAATATCACATTTCTAAGAACACTAAAAGAACCATCAAACAACTCACAGGCTGAACTCTGGTTAAATATTCAAGACCTGTCTTCAACAAGGGTTCGGACTCCAAACTCTGCAGCAACTCAGCAACATAACGCTTTAAAATGATCAAAGGGTATTTTTGACGTTTTTACAAGTAACGAAAGTGCAATTCACACAATCAGTTAGGTTGGCTCGATGTGGTCGCGTCTAACTGTGTGCACGCTGTTGGGTTCAGGAAGTGGGCAATGGGTGTTTTGGGAACAAGGCTAGTGGGTGGGGGCTTGGGGTGATTCTGGGACTGGCCTGTTTCTTCGTTCAGAGACAAAGAGCCCATATTGAACAAATGAAAGTGGGTCAGCACCATTTAAAACAATAAAGACATCTTTATCATTCATAAATTAAAGCAATGTCTACAGAAAATTATTTACACAAACAGGCCGCAAATCGGATCTGAGTCCTCGCTCACAATATTTGCAGCAGGAAGTATCGAAACTCACTGGATGTCATTCCTGTTCACTCACATCATTCTCCTGGCTTTCCACCACATTCATGTTCTTTCACCTGCTTGATGCTCGTCACGCTCCCTCATACAGACTAACGACAACAGTGTTGCTTTTAGAAGCAAATGAAAGGGGACAAACAGCAAAGAGCTGGTTTGAGAACATCTGAATCGATCATGACGCAGTTCAGCAAAGCAAAAATGAGGATGCGTAAAATTAGGTCAAGCAGCGTTCCTCTCATTTGAAGCTCACCTTTGTTTTCCTCTTTTTGGTTTCAGCTGTAGTGAGGATTCGAGTTGTTTATTTGATTGTGAAATAAATGATACCTGTGATTCCCACGATGTGGTTATTGCCGCTACCTATTCCACTTGAGGAAAATTAGCCCACTAGCAGGGATCATACTGCTTGATTGACCCTGCGTTTGTTGGTGGGAGTGAATTTCTTTTTTTTTTTTTTTTGGAGTCAACCATTTATTCCACATGTTGCACCAGGGTACTCTGGGGTGAAGTCCATTCTCTAGCTAAAAAAAATGACACAAGGCGTTAACATTTGGAGTTTGGAACACTGTCAGAGGAATATATTCTGAAACATTGAGTCAGTTCAAAAGGATAAGTCTGGGAAACGTTGTGAGACACTTTTTAATCACAAAATGCGTAAAGTCCCGTTTGAAGCGCAGACAGTTGGTTATCTCTGTCCCAGAAGAGGGTCACGTTCTGTACTGTGAAACCAACTGTAATTCACCTTGATTGTCTCCTCTGTGCTGCATTGAATTGTGTGACATTTAATGGTTACTTCGCCCCTCATTTCTTACAATTCTTTTCAATTTCTCTGTTTAAATCTATGATATCATCAAGCTCAGGTTCTAAAATGCTGGATTAATGCAATGCAGAGCAGACCTCGTGTTAAATCTGCTTGTTAGTAAATGACCATTTTTTTTGTACAATTCAGACAAGGTGGTGTCATGAACTCCTGAGAATGAAATAAAAAAAGTTTGTGACATTAAACAAATACATTTCCTGAGAAATCCATAAGCAGCTGTTCTTGTGGCAAAAAATCTGCAATATTTGCAGCAGTAATAAAACAACAGTAGAATGGATCCTTTTATTTATTTCTTTATTTTTACCAAAAAGCATATTTTATTAGTCTAAAAATCTAATATCCTGGCCTTGTCTTTTTCTTCAGGATATTTAGAAACATTTAGGCTCATCTTTGGAGGTTGGAGTCATGCAATGATTTGTTTCCGCCAATAAAAAATCCACCACACAGAAGAATTTGTCAGTGGCAAACATACTTTAATATTGTATGCTGGACAAACAGATTTAGGAGCAAGCACAGGAGAAACTGGCAGCCTTATGGAGCTGATGATTCAGCTGGTTCTTCTGCCACTGCAGGAAAATGGAGTCAGTGTCCATCTTTAGGTCCCAGAGGAGTCGTCATCTCGGTCTCGTCCTGAACTCTGTTACATTTCAAGCATGTCCATTTTGTTTTGTCTACCCTGCAGGGCCAGCTGTCCCTGCACAACGGCAGCAACATAATATTAAACATTGAATTTGTACAGGAGCTCATGTGGAGAATTTCTAAGTACACATTAGCAGTAAATTAAGTATCTGGTGTGTGTGTGTGCATGTGTGTGATTGTGTTTGCTGAGGTGCATTCACCCCTCTGTGCTTGTGTATGCGTGTGGGCGTGTCAGCTGCGATTTGTGAGTGCATCTTGATCTTCTCCCCAGAGAGTCTATGCTAAATTAGGATGCATATTATTTAAAGATGCCCTGGGCTGAGTTTCAGCTGGGTATATTTGTGCAGGGAATATGTTGATTTCTTTAAGGGGCCTTTTGAGTACCAATTCATGCTACCAGATATGCTGTCTTCATGCCCCACAAGGAGAGGAGGTCTTGAACTCAATTATGTCTGCTATGAACGAAAATGCTTTGCTCTTTTGGGATTTTTAAAGTATTGTGTTGAATGTATTTTGTTCGTGACTCTGGACAGCCATGAATAGCTCAGAGTCTGCCTGTAAATACAAGCTTGTGATCTAATGAGTTATTTAATTCATATTTAATTTCCGTGATTTCCTGTGTCCAGGACCTTGGAAAGGATTGTCTTAAGACAATGAATATAGTATATAAGGATGTCTAAATAAGTATATTTAGACATTGTGAAGACTTTAATATATAAATCCAGTTAATCTTTACAATATGTTTGGGGTTGCTCTTAAATTAATGGCTTTTTGCCTTTCTCTTGTGGGATTGAGTCCCACTGAGTCTAATGAATACTCATTTCACGTTTCACCGCTCATCCAAGAGACTTCTTCAGTTGACGGGTAGAAAGTCCAGATACTTATACTCCTGTTGGAGCAGAAAACAACAGATGACCGAAACCACTATGACGATAAGGCTCATTAGGAGTCGATACCAATCACAAGAGAGCCGTTGTCCCTCCCCACCCTCAGGTGAGCTGTTTTGCTGAGCTGCACCCAGGTGTGGCTGGGGTGTTGTGGATTTTGGGGACAGAGGTCAATACTACATTGTATGTTGCTGATAGATGGTGCCTTAATCCTCCTCCTCTGTTCAGAGATTCATTGATAATGCAGGGACTTTTGCATTGAGGAGACCAAACAGCCACTCAACAAGCTTGTATTCACAAGTGTATGGTTGCACCTGCAATGCAGCATTGAACTCCATCCCCAAAAATCACAACAAGCATCCACACATAATGCTATGTGCATTATGAGGTCAGTTCGGGGGCTGGAACAGGACTACACAGCGGCCCTGCTATGTGTTATGAAGTCAGTGAGAGGACACACCGTCGCTACACTGCTTGGGCAGGGAGGGGTCGGCGTTCAAGAGCTGGACTGCTGTCTGGGACAAATGCGGTCCTCCTCCTCTGGGCTCCGCAGCGTGGACAGCGCAGCCTGCGGCCTGATGGGAGCCACTCGAACGCAGAGAGTGTATGAGAGGTTCGCTTCAAAAATCAAAGTGGATTAATATGGGAGAGGCACTTTTCCATGCATGTGCAGATTGGCCGGCATTTGTATCCATTCTGAATTCCTGTATGTTCATTTGGCTGATCTGTGAATGAAGTCTGATTTCGAGCTGCGTTGTCTTTCCCACGTTGGCTTTACTGCTTGCTTTTGTTGACTTATGTAAGTGGGCCTGTTGGCCAGTTGACATGGCGATGCTGAGGCCCCATGCTGCTGGGAGTCCCTGCATTCAGGCACACTGCCCTGTGATTGGTGGAGGCTGGACTGGGATGATTGAGCACTTTTCACAGAGCGGGGGGGGGGGGGGGGGGGGGGGGGTGTACTGGTAAGCCCCCCTCTTGCATTCTCTTTCCCTCATTCTCTGTTCTGGTCCCATTCTCCTTCTTGCTTGCATTCAGCGGGACGCAGGGGCCATATTTGTATCACCACAGTCTTTCTTTTTCATTGTACACTTTCCTGCAACATGCTGCTCAACTGGGTTCTGAAGGAAGCTTGACACGGTTGTCAGGAACAAAAGCAATGACCTGATAATAGATCTCCTACGTATATGAATCTTCAAGAGGCAGTCAAGCTTGTGGTAATAACAGATTTATCAAGCCTGATTTATTAGGTGTTGGGCGGGCGGAAAATAAGGTTGGGGTCGGGCATTTTATTTATATAGGTCTATACCCCCTAATCTGCACAAAGGCCCCCTCACAATTAGCTGAATGTAATTAATATACAATAGTGCATTAATATACAATCCCTCATGGTTGCAGTTTGATCCTAAAACATGCATGATAAAGAAATCGCATCACCAAAGATCACACAAATTAAATGCTTTTTTGCAACACTAACACATTTATTTTAGTTTAATGTATTAAGTCACATTTCTTGGAATAGAAGTGTATGCTTGTGTGATAGTGGTTAAAACGACTTGGGTGTAAGAAGAGCCCTGCTGTATCGTCTTGGGAGGAAAAATGGCTGTAATGGTTAACACCTGACGCGGCAGCTGCTCGGACTGTGGCGTGAGTCACAGGGAGCTGCACTGTGGGCTCGGTCACATGTTGGGCCCACTGCTGTAATTTTCCAGCAGACCAATTTAACTCTTAAGGATTGTTCGATTTGTATAATGCTTTAAAAAAAAGTTATTTCATAGAATAGCAGTGCAGCTATATGTTGTCCAGCAAGCCAACCGTCTTCTCTTGCTGAGGTCTGGACAGTTAGAGTCCTGCAAATATGGACTCTAATAGACTGAATAAATCACTTTATGAAATAACAGATAAACGAACTAAACAAGAACCTCTATATCGCTACAGGTTGAAAAAACTAAAATACTAAAATACAGACAAAATATTTCAGTATGACAAATACTAGGAGATCTGAAAAGGAGTCTTTCAGGCAGAGCGAAAGATAGAAGCACAAACATTTTAACATTGAAATGTCACAACTCAGATTCATATGTTCATTCACATGCATTGTATTTCCTCCCAAGATTTGCTGTGAAGTATGGGCTTTCTCCCTTCTTTATAATGACGCCAAAGAGATGAGGATGCTCTGAAAAAGTTGATGCGGCTGTGAGTTTATGAATATTGTGATAAAACGCAACTCTTCAGCAAGGCTGTAGTCTAATGGATCATATGGCACTGTCTTTTCTTTTCCCAGCGCCCGGGGAGCACCATCATGCAACATTCTGACCATTCTGCTGGCTGATTCCTCCCTGTCACAGCGTTCCATTTATGGCCAGATATATGTCTCCTCCTCCTGTGTGTGTGTGTTGTAAAGTGCAAGCATCCCATCCCAGGAATGGCCTCAACATGCCTAAATCCGATGTTGTCCAAAAGCTGAGCATTGTCGCTAATACAATGTGGTTGGTCGAATCGTGAAAGATGTGCAGGATGCATTTTGAAGAGCTGCATCATCAGCTAGATGTCTTTCGGATGACGGTGTGGCATAAATTTCCCCCTTTATCACTTTGTCATCTACAAAGCCTTGCTTTAATGTTTTCTGAAAGTCACTGTATTCTCTGTGAACGCTTGTGTTTGTGATTACACTGCCAGGGACTGAGAGAGAGTGTGTGTGTGTGTGTTCATTTTTACCTTGCAAGCTCCTATAAGTTCATGTGGAGTTTCACAATAGCACTTAATAGTTCTCCATTTGTCTACCTTGATAGACTTTGTGCGAATGGAGGCAGCAAGCTTATAATGTAATAATAATACAGTAATACTCGTCTGTCAAGTCAGCCAAAAAGACTGTATTCATTGTCAACTGACTTTTTTATGTTGTCATCTGTCATGCAAATTGTATGCCTCCACATTGGTTTTGTTAAATATGGAGTGCATAGCAGCACGTTAACATCCTATTTTAGCATCCTATCTCCAGAGGGAACCAGAAGTCAGATCCTAAGTGTCTCTATGGAGAAGCTTAAAATCCCTTTGATAATAAAAGGTAAAAATAGGCTCACTGTATTTCTATTTTTATTTAATTCATTTCATTTTTTGCTATTTTTACCGAAAGCTTTCACAGACTGGGTTGAAGCATCTCGCAACCCAGATTTGCACCACGGTTTACTAAATGGTGATCCCTCCTTCCTGATGGTGCTTTATGATGTTTAGATCAACAAACAAACAAACAACAAACAAACCAAACCTTGACAAAAATATTTCATATTTTGACAACTGAGGCACATCTGTTAGTCAAAGTTTCTGTTTCTCAGTACCTGGGTGACAAACTGTAGAGCTCTTATCTAACTTCTGGCTTTATTGCTATAGACCTACTCCTAACCATCAGGACTGTGGATACAAAGTAATGATTTATTTTCACGCTGGATAGTTTTGGACACAAGTAATTAGCCTATTTTTATTTCACCTTGTTTCTGTCAATGTAAGGTAATTGAATTAGCAAACAAAAGCAGCTGAAATAGCAGGCAAGCTCTTGTAAAGCTTGATTTGAGGTTAGGTTTTTAGTATACGGACCTAACCCCCCCCCCCCCCCCCTTGCGCGCACACACACACACAATTGAATCCTGCCAAGTGCTATCAGTCAGACCATCTGCCCCTGTCCACTCAGTCTGTATTTGGTTTTGGCACATAGTGATTTTCCTGAGATGAATTCCACCTACCCTTACAATATAATACACTGCTAACATCATGCAGGACTCGTAGCAATTATACACTGCTTTGGTGTCAATTTAGCAGGTACAAGGCAATCTGGCTGATTTTGAGTGCTTTAGTGTTTCCTCTTCAGAAAAGCCTCTGTAATCACATTTCACTGTTTCCTTTGAGCTGGGTCTCAGGGCTTCTCTAATCGCATCGGCTCAGCTCAGCCCTCTATTTTGATTCTGTTATTCAGGGTGTCTTTCTTTGTATTTCATCCTCCCTTTCCCTTTTTTATCTCGTATTTTGAGAACGATCCATACAAGTATCTGGATCGTTGTCAAAATTTTGATGGGATGTAAGTTAGCCCAAGACCCATCTTTTCTTTCTTTTTTTTAAATCAAGATCCATCCAGATTTTTTTCCTTAATCCTGCTAAACACAATGTGCACCTCCATTTTTCAAAGAATTGCGACTGTATCCGCAATCTCGATCCGAGCCGGATGAAATTCGGTGGTGAGATAGAGGTCCCCACCCTACATGCCCGTGTCAAATTCCAGAAACATTGGTCAATAATCAACCGAGATATTGAGGAAATTGTTTTGAAGCTCCATTGTCTGCAATGTTGTCCGCCTAGGCGGAGGTAAAAATAATAATATTAAAAAGAAAAATAAGCGCAAGATAACATTTGTCAAATTTCAATTATTTATCTTCTCTCCTCTCCTTTTCTCTGCTTTTTATGCCAGTTTCTTTGTCACTGTGCTCCTGGCTTATTAGTGTCACTGATCTATTTAAGTCTTATTTATTCACCTGTTGTATTGCAATCCATCAAGTCATCAATGTATTGTTCATCTTACTGTTAAATCCATATGAATCTAGTTAAGAATGTAATATTGTGACTGGATGACGAACATCGCATTGAATCATTTATGTGTGATCTATTTCCTTCTTTGAATCGTTTGTCTCCTTCTTGCCGTTGCACATTATTCATGCGCCCCTTTCTCTTCAGAAGCCATTGTGGTTTCTCTACTGAGAATAAGCCGTGAACTGCTTGGCACAGTCCCATCACTGGATCGCAAAGCCAGTTATATATCGCAATGTTGCACCCTCTCCTTCCCACCAACTCCCATTTGTACAGTAAAATAGCAAAACGGCTTCTTCTCAGATCGCCCCTCTTCACCACATTGCGCCCTCATGAAGTACTGACAGTGATTGTGTATATGTGCATGTGTCTTTGTGTGGCTTTGTGGAACCTTTTCCGCGCTCGGCAGCAGTAAACTGAGAAATAGCTATTAATGCTTTAATGACTTAATGAGACCTCATTTGTTGAAATGGAAGCTACTGATCTGAGCAGTGTCAGTGAATACTTGTGCGCTCAACGTGGCTGTTTCTGTTCCAACAAGAGTGTGAGTGTGTTTTAATGTTTTTGTTTTGTGTCTGCACCTCTGTTTGTTTCTGGGTTTTTGATATGTGTTTGCTGTTTATGTTGTGAGGTCTGTGTGTGTGTGTGTGTGTGTGCGCGCTAAGTGCTGTGCGGCCTTTCTCAGCACTGCGTAGCCTTTTCATCAGGACGTGGTCGCTCGTCAAGCCTCTTTTAATTAAGGATGAGTTTTTTTTTTCTATTAACGTAATTAATCCAGTGCTGCAGAAAGAAAAGCTGAAACCTTTGTGTGTGTGTGTGTGTGTGTGTGTGTGTGTGTGCAGTGCATGTGGTCATATGAGTGTGAACCAGTAGGGATCATAGTGAGGTTCGTCTGATGTATTATATTTGCTTGTGATAATCGGCGTGGCCCACAATGAGCTGACGACGTGTCCGGGGTGTAGTCAGCTACAGCAACACTCAGGCGGATCAGGCGGCTGTAGACGAGACTCATCGACAAGAAAACAGATGCATGGACAATCGTTGTAATTGACAACAGTTCTTTGTCTTTCATCCCCATTTGCTCTTTGCTTTCCTCCTAAGATTACTCTCTTGTGCAGTCTCTCTCTCTCCTTCCTCTTCTTTTTTCAAGAACATTAATCAAATTATTCTGCGCACTGTTTACTCTTATAAGATAGAGGTAAAACAAAGAAAGAATAGCTACTAGGTGAGACAGCAATAAAAAGGTATGCGATAAAGGAAATTGTGAGTGTATGAAAACACCTGGATGAATAATAACCTACACTTAGGTTAAAGAAAATACACATACAGTATGTAAATTGTGTTTTATGTCAAAATCCTAAAGTTTTAGCTTGACTTTGCTTAAATAGCAACTTCCCCTTTGTGCCACAGCAACCATTTTATTTGTGTACCTCACCTTCTTACTCCTGATCCACAGTCTTGTCTCTTCTCTGACCCTAAATCACCCTGCCTAGGGAATGTACTCTATCCATCTGGGCTGCCAGCGCTGTCGATTATATTGACGCTATGCTGTGAAATGACAAATTACCAAAGGCTGAAATTGATATGGAAGGCAAATATAACCAAATATGATCAATGACACATAAGTATGAATACCTGGGCCAATGAGGGATAAATGTACAACATTTGATTCATAGCTCAGTTTTAATAGTGTTCACAAAGCAATAAAAAGGTTACTGCAGACAAATTAGACTTCCGAATGCAGTAAAAAGTGAAAATACTGCTTACACAAACTATTTTTGTTTGGATTTGTTGAACCCAGGTGTCTTACTTTAGATGAAAGTGCATGAAACAGTTGCTGCTATTCCACGCAAGGAACTATTGGATTTTGGATTTTGTACAGATAAAGAGGAAGGACCACGATTTGTTTTTTCTTTAACATTGCAAGAACCAAGAAGACAACCATTTAACTCACAATGTCAAAGAAACATTTGCATTGTTATCTGACTGTATGTCAGAAATGGAACAATTTGGGGAAGAAAACCTTCCTGGTGTATGTTTCCATGAATGATCATGCAAGTTATTGGAAGACGGGACCCTCTGGAAGTAATGATCAGCCATGACAGATGTTTGCATTCTTTGAACACTGTTGTTTAGACTACAGACTTAACAAACTTTTTTGTTTGTTTGTTTGTCCAACACAGAAAAGCCTGTTTCTGTGGAGCTGAGCTGTGGGGCAGGCCCCAGCCATGTATTCCTGGAGCCAGGTTTGCCCCTTTTGCTGGACTGCAACCTTGGGGCCAGTGATGCACCTTTCAATGTGACCTGGCTTCAGGATGGCCAGCCCCTGCTTCTGGAGGGGGGTGACTTGCAGTATTTGGCAAATGGATCCCTCCTCCTGCTGCCCACCTCGAAGTATGGACACGCACCCCAGGGTGTGGAGGGCAGCTACAGCTGCGTCAGCGCCAGCGCTCTTGGAGCTTTGACCAGCCGGACTGTCAATGTTTTCGTAGCAAGTAAGTGAATATAATTTTGTAACATTTTTGCATATTCATCTAAAACACTACTGCAGACTTGAGAGAGGAGTTAAAGAAGCCATTTTTTGCCAAAATGGAGAATCTCTGAACAGAGGAGGAGGATAAAGACACCATCTATCAGCAACATACAATGCAGCATTGACCTCTGTCTCCAAAATCCACAATGCCCCAGCCACACCTGGGTGCAGCTCAGCAAAACTACTCACATTGGGGGGGGGGGGGGGCATCCCTTCACCTTCACCTTCACCTTCACCATGCTGACTCCTGAAGAGTCTTATTGTCTTAGTGGTTTCAGTCCTTTGCTTTCTTCTACTCCAACATGAGTATCATCTAGAACTGAAGAAGACTCTTAGATGAGAGTTGAAATGTCCTCAACTAAACTTGAACAAGTCCAGCTGATTCTTCGTTTTTTTTGCTCTTCGTGAGGTAGTTCATATAAAGAAGGGACAAAACAGAGAGTCTTATAATCCTAAAAAAACTGTTGCAGGTGTTATTTTGTGGCAAAATGTTAACAGACGGACATTTCAGTATAACCTATATAATGGAAAGTGTATAGAAAAAAGATTTCTTTTCAGAGAGATTGATTTGTTATTTGCTAGATTTGCCAAAGGAATTTCTATGCATGGGAAGAGATTATCTTAGTTCCCCTCTGCTTCAGATAATGGGATACTTATGCTTCAGTTGAGTGCCAAGTGTCTCAGCTACAGGTACAGCTTTCAACAACATACTGTAAAACGCACAGGGTAGAGGAGGACTGGTGGCGGTGAATGAAGAAATGAATAAGAAGATGTGTATTTGGGGGGATGAAAGGCAGGCTGTTAAATCATTGCTTCAAGGGGGCCGCTGTATCTCAAGCGCTTAAGTGGTCGTCTTCATTTAGTCATTAGCTTTATGTAAGATGAGACTATCCATTGTGGATGCCCCTGCCCTTGTCAGCTGTCACATGTCTATTTATGAGGGTCTGTTGTTTGAGGAACAATAAGAGATAAAGGGGAGAGGGGTGGGGGGGTAAATGAATGGTGGGGAGGTGGAAATAAATGAAGGGAGTTTGTGGTGATGGTGAAAAGAAGGGCTTCAGAAACCATTAAGAATGACCTTCTGCTTCTGTGTGTGTGTGTGTGTGTGCATTTGTGTGTGGTTTTTTGAATGCAATAAGTGGTAAGAGGCTGTAAAATAGATTAAATAAACACAGGAGGTTGAAACCAAACTGCCTCGACATTGAATGGAGGTTTGTATTTTCTACTGTGGGTACACTGGGAGAAATGTGGTTGGAGGCTACCATGCAAGAGATCACATCTGTGAAACCATTATGAAATCCACCTGCTACAGTGTGCCTTTTGCAGTACTGTACACAATGCACATTGAACACGACCTTGTCTAAAAGCATGCAAATGCATAGAACAAGGAGAAAGGCAGCGCTCCATCTTTAATGCTGGTAAAATATGTAAGTAAGACTTCAGTGCTTCAGTCTCGTTTTTGTCTGGGCAAAATGGCAAAAGCAAATGTCGAGCGTGCATATTGACAAGCAGATCCAAAGGTAAATTAATATTCTGGAAAAGGAAGCTTGTAATTGAGCATTTAACCTTGGATAACTGGTCGAATTATGAAGTGAATGTAATTTTCCTGATTCCTACCAGCTTTGGTTGATGTCATAATCATTAAGCATGCTCACCCTAATCCATACTAATAAGATGCATGGTACAGTATTTACAAAACACAACAGTGCATTCTTGTTTGTCGACAGTTGGGGACAGATAGTTTGCACACAATACGCACAATTTTTGTACTTAATTTGCCTTTGTTTCTAATCTAGACAGTGAAACATTCACACACACACACACACTCACACCTATGGGCAATTTAGTGTAACCAGTTCATCTAACGTATATGTTTTTGGTGGTGGGAGGAAGCCAGAGAACCAGGAGAGAACTTGATATTTAAGAATTGACAGAATTGTGCAGCATACTTTCAAGGATAAATCAGAATTTCATATTGTGTATCTCTTCTATATGTACATTTTTAAAAGCTGGTAGATGCTTTAAGGATATATGATTATTTTACACTTTAATCCTGTGCGCTTGTAAATGTAAAATATAAAACTGATCAGTTTTATCTTTAATATATATACGATTTAATATTTAAACACACATCTCTTTCACCTTCCTAGAATGCTCTGATGTTTATAATTTTATGTACATAAAGTGTAAGTGATCATATTCTCTAAAATTACATTTTATTTCTCCCTTCATTGCAGTTTTACAACATGTCAGTAAATGACATCAACAGCCGAATCCCGTTTCCTGTAAATATACATACAAGATTTAACAGTGTTCTGTTAGTCAGCCTGAAAGCTGGGCAGCAAAAAGGTCATGGGTGGAATTATCTGCTTGCACAGGGGGAGGGGGAAAAGATGCAATCTGATAGCTGTGGGGCCAAAGTGTGGGGCATAGATAGAGGGACGGACAAAGACAGAGGAAAACTCGGGATAAAGTCAAGAGCAGAGGAGAGAGGGAATGAGAAGGAAGGGATTTCTTGAGTAGGACAAAAGTTGCTTTGAGCTTTTCTTTTAAGGAAATTCCTAAAAATGTGTTTAATACACAATTATTTATTTTATTTGAAAGCTATTGGATGTTTTTGACCCTGTACTGTAGGAGTAAGTGTAGTAGCCTGCTTATTACTGTGGCTATTTGTTTTTTTTTTGAGGGGGGGGGGGCATTCCATTGTACCGTTACAGATCCAGGCAGAACAATGTCAACTCTGAAACATCACAGAGGGTGTGTTCGGCACATTGCCAGATGGACCTGCCATGGAATTTCATTGTAGGGGACCCTCACGGAATCCTGCTAACAGGATGATGACTTATGCTTTATTAGATCTGAGGTGGAAGCTGAGCCAGTCATCATTGATCCATCATGCACGTCATTGCACAGAGTTCCTGCTCCAAAAACCTGCCGTGCTTGTTTGCATTAAGTCACACTAATGTGCTCGACTGCAACTGAGCCCTGTTCACTCAAACACATAAGTGCACAAAGTGATCCAGTTCAAGCTGTCTATGTACAGACAGGACACACAACAGTAAACACTGACGTAAAAATAACTGCAAGTTTACACACATATACACACCTACACACAGGCAGACAGTCTGGCATGAGTTCACACACTCTGATAGTGTTACACAAGAGCATCATGCTGCTTAATGAGTGGAAGTGTTAAGGGTTAATTATGAACTCGTGTTGCAAAGCCAGCTATGCAACAGTCAGCAAATTTGTCTGTTTGTCACCTGTTAGTTTGTTTGTTTTTGCTACTACAAGCGAGGAAGTTAGTTTTTTTTCTCTGCATGTTCAATGAGAAACTTTGTTCTCAGTGTAATAGGAAAAACGCAGATGCTCCGGTTGTTGCCATGACCACCAGTTGGTGTGTTCGGGGTAATCCTGGATGGAACACCCTGTTTCTCAGGCTTTTTAAATCTTTAGTTTCAAAACACTTTCCTGTCATTTTGGTTTGAAGTTAAACCCGAAGCCATGTTGTGTAGTAGTGTGAAGTGTTTGCACGCCGATGTTCCCTTCATGGTTGTGTTTGTTTAAAGTCAAATGACGTTCCACCTTCTCGCCGCTATTATGAAGTGTTTTAGCCATGCTACCTGCAGACAGTGTCCCACTTTAGTCCTGAATAAACTAGTTTGATAGATTGGCAAAATAAAAATTACAAGTACCGGTACATTAATGGTCACCATAATAACAAACAAATATACATGATTATAGTATAGTGCATATACAGTATATATATGCACTGTACTATATAAAAAGCAAGATTCATGGTTTTGAAGCGCTTCTCGGCTTTGTCCATACTCGAGAAATGCAAATAAAGTATTCAGTAATAAAAATACAAAAGCTTTCAGGGTTAATTTGCACAGGAGTAGCTCAAGTCAAATCTTGGGCAAAGTGCAGGTCTTGTGAGGACTCTCACATTTATGTAAAATTTAATGAAATGCTGGATAAATGTCTCATCTCTGGAACGAGTCAACGCTGTCCTTGAACAAGCGCATCCTGTATGCATTCATACTGCACGAATACCATTAGAACTATACAGTATTTTTGAATGAGCATAGTGCAAAAAAATCAATGTGACCTGAAAATACATTGGAATACAGAATGCAAATATCGAACAAAAGGCTCATCACAGGTTAATTAGCTTGTTGTCTGCAAGAGGAATAGAAGACCTTAAAAGTCATGTTAAAGTTTTCCTAGTTTCTTTCTTTGTCTGTTTCAGCTTCTGAGCTGCACATTTATAACTTGAATGTCGAACACCAAAGCTTAATAAGAGCCATGACAGGTCGGCTGACCAAAACCAGTTTGTTCCTCTAAGATCATCCCTTCACTAAGAGGACACATTTGTTCCTTCTTGCCTTTTAACTATAATTTATGTTTTGCTGCACATCAAATCACATTTCATTTTTAACTGAACTTCATGAAAGCAATTTCTATTTCTTCAAACATACAGCATTTATTGATAACTATTTACAATAAATCAGTTTACACAGAATAACTTTATTATTGTTCAATTATAATGACTTTGCTTAAAGTATCATTGAGAACCGTCAAGAACTGGAGCATGAAGAAAACATAATCTAGATTATGATTTTAATATTAGTACTCTTATGTGTAATGTACTTTTCTGCCCCCCCCCCCTCCTTTGGTTGCTTCTGTGTCTGCTTTCTCTGCGTTCCTCTTGGATCCTCCCCCAACATGGAACTCAGACAGAGCTAGAGGCAAAGTTGCTGGTGCAGCCAGCCAGTTGTGCTCTTGGTGTCAGAGGTTGGAGGCCCCCAGCCAGTGCTCACTGCTGCCTCCTGGTGTTCGGTATAATCTACAGACTGTGTACTCGTGTGTGCGTGTGTGAGAGTGTGAGAGAGAGTTGTGAAAATTGGAGCGTTGATCTTGAAAAAGAATTAATCTAGCCAAGCCTGATTAAATCTCCAAATCAGGACATTCAAGGGCATTTGATTGATCTGTGAAAAACAGCTGTTAAATTGCAACTTTAATAAGCTTCAGTAATATGAAAAAAAGTACAAGCAGCATGTGAGTGTTCTTCTGTCCTACTTCTACCACAGATGGTTCAGCTCTGAGCTATATATCCCTCCATTGCTGGTATAATGAAGGTGACTCTGAAACTTTACAGATGGTGTCACACTAGAGTCTTTTATTTGTAAATTCCCATTTATTTTGGTAATAGGCAGGTATTTGCCTGTCATGTTTTAAAACATCAAAGAAATTATAGCATTATAGATGTGCATCTCAAAATCAAAAAGAATTGTGGTACCTCCAAATAATTGTAATATTTTACAAGATCAGCTAAAAAAGGATTTATAATACAGTTCTATTATAAATTATAAAAAGTGTGTTAATTTATGCACTCGGTACTTGCTCAGGACTCTTTTTGCATGAATTGCTTTTACTGTTACTTTGTCATTGATGGCACTGCTGATGTATTATGGATGCCCAGGTTGCTTTGATCGCAGCCTTCAGCTCGTAGGTACTGTCGGCAATGACATCTCATTTTCCTCTCAGTAATAACTCATAGATTCTCGATGGGGTCTGGGTCAGGTGAGTTAGCTGGCCAATCAAGCACAATAACACCACGGTTAGCAAGCCAGTCGCCAGTACGTAGTTCTTGATCTGTGGGCAGAGCAAGTTTTGTGGAAAAAAGATATCAGCATCTTCATAAAGCTCGTCAGCAGATGGAAGCATGAATAGCCCCAACATCTCCTGGTGGACAGCAGCGTTGACTCACAATTTCTTTTTTCTGCTTTGATAAAATCTCATGACCTCCATGACCTCTATCCCCCCAGGTCTGTCTGAGTTCCATCAGCAGCCGTCAGCTCAGACAGTGCCCATGGGTAGAGCGGCCCGCTTTGAGTGCCAGACTGAAGGAGTGCCTGCACCCATAATTACTTGGGAGAAGGATAAAGTGGCTGTCCCTGAAGAAACAAGGTGATCCTTCAGAGCATTGTTGTCATCTTTCATCTTCTTTTTCTCATATTTACTCGTCTGTCTTCCTTGTCTCATATCAATGAACAAATGATGTGATAACTAAGATTTGTTTGACAATTTCATTACTTAAATCCATTAATATCAAATGATGGTTATTTTTTATTGATGCTCTTTATATCTCATTATTTATATGTTTTTGGATTATAATATTGGATTTATGTCTATTACATACATAATAACATTTATTAAGAATAGACGTAATGAAGGTAGAGGACTTTGAGTATCTAAGGTCAACATTGATGGAAAATGTGAAGAGGAAGTGAAGAATCGTGTGCAGGCAGGCTGGAACGGGTGGAGGAAAGTATCAGGTGTGCTCTGTGATAGTGTCAGCGAGGATGGACGGCTCAGAGACAGTGGCTCTGAGGAAAAGACAGGAGGCAGAGCTGGAAGTGGCGGAGATGAAGATGCTGAGGTTCTCCTTGGGAGTGACCAGGTTGGATAGGATTAGAAATGAGACAATAAGAGGGACAGTGAAGGTTAGACGCTTTGGGGATAAGGTCAGAGAGGGCCTTATCTCTTCAATGGTTTGGACATGTCCAGAGGAGAGATAGGGACTCTATCGGTAGAAAGATGTTTGGAGCAATCTATTCAACTAAATTGCATGTTTTTGGAGGTGGGAGGAAACCAGAGAACCTGGAGAAACCATGCAGACACCAGGAGAACATTCAATCCCCGCACAGTTAGGATTCAAACTCATTACCTTCAACAGGGCTACCGATTATGCCACCGTGCCACAGTCCAATATTAATTTCCTGTACTTTACAGGATGGAACAAACATTCAGATGCAGTATCTTAATCAAAGGTCAGAAGTAATGTCAAAGAAGATATTTTGGGTGTCACAAACTGAAATAACCTTCGTTTTAACAAATCAGGCTGTGGTCCCTGACTGGACCTTTTGCGATCTTATGGATAAAAAGACAATGTTGTCATTTCAGATATGGACTTATTTTCACTCTCTGTAAATTGTCTCTCACAAATGGGCTTATTTTCTGGGCCACTTAGTGATATTGACATTTCTCTGTGGCTTTGCTGGTCTTGGAATATATATATATATATATATTTTTTTTTTTCTTTTCAACCTTATTGACTAAGTGCTAATAGCTGCTGCAGCCCTGCAAGACCCACAAACAGCTCATTGCTCATAAGGTCTTATTGGTGGGATGTGGTTCGCCCACCAAAGGCACTGTTAATGGCCTCTCACAAAGATGGTCTAAGGGACGGCTAACACAACCCCTTCCCCACCCCCTCTCTACTGGCTTCTTTATAATATATCTACTTTTACATTGTGCTGTCATTTATTTTCCCTCTCATTATCTCTTTTCCTGTTCTTTCCCTGCCTGGTTGTGCTTATTCTCTCATTTCCCATCTCTGTTGGGGGTGTCTCACCCACCCATCTGAACAAGCTACTGTGCTGAACAGGCTATAATAAAGCTAGTACAAAGCTGTGAGTTTGTGACCCAAAGAGATCACATTCACAAATTGTTCACTTGTTGTTTTCTTCTTAGCTCTGTCATCATATTTCTCCATCGGTCTCTTGGCCACCTTTACTCTCATTTTCTCCCTTTGCAACAGGTTCATTACCCTTCCTAATGGGGTGCTCCAGATTCTGGAGGTGACCAAGGAAGATGAGGGTGCTTACCGCTGTGTCGCGTTCAACTCTGCCAGGAAGGACATCAGTCATGAAGCCGAGCTCACTGTCATGGCAGGTGAGGTCTGTTGCAGTGCTTTGTATTGCTAGATTAAGCAGACAGGCCCTGCTGGGACCTGCAAGACAAATAAAAAAAATACGATATGAGTTGAAGGAGTGAATTCTTGATTCGATCTATTCGATCTGAAGTGCTAGAAAATGGCACCCTCTCTTATAAATTCAGATTTGTATTGCGTCCTGTTTTTGTACCTACTGTATATTGATTACAGGTGGTCCTCACTTAACAACGGATAACATTCATAAGACCCCGTCGCTAAATGATTTTGTCGTTGAGACATTACATTGAATGAATCAAAAAAAAAATGCATGTATGCGCTTGTTGTAGCAGCGATTTCTTGTCGATAAACACATATTTTTACATTTCTGGAAGCCCGTTGTAAGTCAGAGTCACCGTAAATTAATGCATAAGGCGCACTGTCGATATTTGAGGACATTTAAGGTCGGTAGTTCTGCTTTGGGAAGTCTTTGTGCTCTTGATAGCATCCTTCTGTTTGAGGATTGTACATAGTCGTCGATGTGTTCTGCTCGTATTGACGTGGCAAATCACGAATGCAGACACCATGGTCACGTTGATCGATGATTTCATGCTTCATCTCCATCATCATCATTCGTTTTTTCTTCTCACTGTCTTCCTTGCTACTCGCTTTCTTTGGACCCATCACTCACTATAAAGAATATTAACAGATACAGCAAAAACCACTGAACGAGTGAAGCGCGCTCGCATCTCAGAGCAAAATATTACTTGCAGGCTCGCTTGTATATCGTAACGCTTGTATGTCAAAGCACTCGTGTGAAATTAATAATAATAAATATATTAAACACGAAAGCAGAGCATTACTGTATATATATATTATTTAAAGAATTCAATAACTTCTATCTATCCCTTTCTCTCGCCATTCCTCATTATACGCGCAAAGCACTTTAAGGTGGAGTTGTACATTAGAGACAAATGCGCACCGTACATTGTCTGTCCTTCAGACTTAATTTGCTGAGATTCATCAAAAAGCTTTCATTCCCTTGATTCTTTCTATGTTGACTGACATGAAACACTTTACGGTTACAGTCATTGAACTTTCATTTTTATTTCCTGTACACAGCCGAGTACACTCATAAGAAACTAAGTCAGTTTTGTCAGGAAATACTTTTAGACATGGCTGTTTGCAGCAGTCACTTAATTATCTTTGTACTTACCCGGCACAAAAAAACAGGACATTGTGTCAGAGAGGTCGTTTTTCAGGCTCTATTTTATTTATTAATTGAACTCTTCAAATTCAGGTACGAAGAAATTAATCAACTAAAAACCATGCACATCAATTCAGTAAAATATGGCAACACCCAGTCCCAGCGTTAACTGCTCGAAGTGATCAAAGTCAAGAAATTTACCTTGAGAAGATACAGCAAATTTGAAACATTCTGCTGTTTAAAATGTCTGTTTCAAGTTTCCGCTTCTTTATCTTTGCAATACACCTACATTCATGTCCTCATAAAAGTGAAACTACTATGATAAAGCACCCTGATGCACATCCCTCACACAGGAAGAGTGACCCACTTAAAACTTCATGCATTAACAAGGGCTGCTGTACATAATCTCAGTGAGTTATCCATAATGTGTTTACATAATGCCATTGTGTGGCATTGAGGAAGAAACACACATGCACACACAATGCTAAGGCAAGGACATGGAAAATGCATCCTCTGGAAACACAGTATGGCCAGTCTTCATCGGTCCACTCTCATTCCCTCACAGCACAACAAGCAGATGATTAGATTTTACCATGCAGAGAGACTCATTCTTTGAGGACAGCCTTGTTGTTGTACTTCCAGCACACACAAGGCAGATACCGGTCTGGAAATGAAAAGCTATCAGAGAGGGATAAGTGGGGAAACATTTTATGTCCATCATCACTGACGGCGCTTCTTCCTTCATATGAAAAGAAAAAGAAGCAAATTAATGATTGATCGACGAAGGGACACATTCTGTGTGATTTGGCATCAGCTTTCCAGTCTTTCCAGACATTTTGAAACTGGATTTCCAAATCAATAATACGGGTATACTATACCTATAGACTGATTTATAATATAATCTCATGCTGTCCTTCCCTTACCAAGGTACAGGAACTCTTCCAATTGAGGCAAAGTAGGTTCACATTATTATAATTAAATACCATTCAAGAGTTAACAATGAACATTAACATGCCTATTTGAGAATTGCACTGCCAACTGACAAAGAATAAAGCCATTTATTAAATTGAGTCTTGGAAGGGCAGTCAGTGCATATAAATGAACACATAAAAGTGAGATGTGATATTTGACTTCTTTTTTAAGATAGTTTTTTCTTATTTTCAATCTAGGTTTGTCTTAAAATAATGGCAAAGGAACAGCATTTTTAAGGACTGAAAATAATTTAATTAGAATGCAAATTTAGAGATGTCTGGATGTTTTTCTTTAAATGTCAATTAAATCGATTTTGTTCTGGGAGGTACCGGTATATCTAACTATAGGTAACTTTTTGGACCTCGACAAAGGCGGATGACTTCCCATTTGAGAGCAAATGCAAACCTCCCAACCACTGTCTACATTAATTGTATCTCGTATTTGCTGGTCCTTGAAACCAAAGTATGCATTTGTTGTTATAGGCTCTACTGAATCCCTCGAGAAAGTTAGAATCGTTGCACCGCCTCAAAATGCCACAGTCATGGTCGGCCGTCCCGCTGTGATGGAGTGCATGGCACAAGGCCAGCCAAAGCCACTCGTGTCCTGGAGCAGGCAAGGTAAACACAGATACTCACTCAAGTATATTAGTGGTTTGCATCTTGTTGGTGTTTTTCTTTTCTGCTAGGTCTGTCACACTTTCTCTCTATTAATATCATACTCGGGGGGGGGGGGGGGGGGGGCATGAACTTTTTACAATCAGACTTTCATACCAATAGTGTGTATAAATCCAAGTATAAATGTATTGTTTCACACACACTAATAATATTGATGCAAATGACATCATGAGACTCTGAATTTGTGTCACTATTAACATTTAACTATACAGAAGATTGTTTTGAAGGCTATTCATTTTGACTGTATATGCTTTATTTAGGTCATACACAAAGTGGCTATCGTGGCTCAGTTAGCGACCATATCTTATGTGTGGCATTTGATGAAATATTGTAAATATTTCACTTTGTAGATGATGATCATTATGTTAAGAAGATATAACAACAGTATAAAACTGCAGATATATGAAATAAATGTCTTTACAATGACTAGAGACTGATGTTATACATGTTGGTATTGTGCCAATGTTGGCAGCCAAGTCATGCCAGTCTAAAAAGTCTCCTGCAGGTCATTTTGTGGAATTGCAAGTTCAATCCCTGTCTCATTAAAGTGCCGGTTCTCCCCCCAATTCAATACCAACCTCTATTTTTCACATTTGTATGAACTGAAACTTTCCTGCTGGTGTTTGTTTCTTTCTCCTTTGATTAGATGGAAAACCCATTTCTACTGACGTGGCCATCCTCACAACAAACTTGGTCATCAAAGACACAAGGCATCACCACTCTGGCATCTATGTCTGCCGGGCTAACAAACCCAAGACAAGAGAATTTGTTGTTGCCACTGCTGAGCTGATTGTGCCTGGTAGGATTTATGTACTATATACCAGACATTTTAGTTGAGATGATCGATTGATCTATCGATTGGTCGGTCTGTCTGTGTCTGTGATGATGATGATGAATATATTTATTAGATAGAATGTTAAAGTACAAGTACAGTCACAGTAGCATGTATTACAGTACAAATAAGGTCAAACATCCTGTCTAAGAGGAGCATTTCAAAAAAGCCCTTGCGGTCTTGTTTCCGTTGAAAGTCCTTGGTACATAAATCATCGACATTTAACAATACAAATTTCACAATACAAATAAAAATAAAACCAATATCCAGTTACTCAATTGATGCTAAGTAACATTAGAAAAATAAAATGTCTATCTATCTATCTATCTATCTATCGGTGAATCCACCCTCTGCATGACTGTGATTTCACCACATGCTGCATCCATGGCTGCTAGCACGGCCATTTGCACATAAAGAAAGATCTCAAATTTGCTTGACAGAATTTGATAACTAGTTCAGCAATTTTGTATGTAATGACTCAAGCAATGAAATGAAGACTATTAGTTTTATTGGGAACGACTATTCAGCATCCATAAGCATAGTTCATTTTGACTGACATGACATAAGCAAATGATAAAGTTAGAAAAGAGCAGATGATTGTATGAAAGCAACCCATACATGTCCAAAAGCCTCTGCAATTGGCTCAGAGGAAGTAGAAATTGCAACTATGATGTGCACAAATGACTATATGTTGTGGAGGTTGAACTAATAGTTATGAGAATATTCATTCTGATCGGAGCATAGCAGCAAAGCGACTGATTAAACCTGTAACCGACGAGGTGCATTATAGGAGTGTAGGATTCATCTCAGGATCTCAACGCCTACACTCTTGTCATTTTTGACCTTTTGCTCTCAAAGTTATTTTTTATCTCCCCTTGAAAAAAAAGTGTAATTCCAAGTCTTTGGACTGACATTTAAATTGTATCATCCATCCATCCATCCATCAATTGTCTTGTACCGGTAGATGATCGTCTCATCTACAGCTGCTTTCCCACTTTGCGGGTCACAGGTGTTGCTGGAGCCTATCCCAGCTGGCTATGGGTGAGAGGTGAGGTGCGCTTCTCCTCTCAGTCACATTTTTGTTTCCTACTTCCAACAGCTCCCCCTGTGATCCTGCAGCCTCCAGAGACGGTGTCTCTCTCCCGGGGAAACACAGCCAGGTTTGTGTGCAACAGTTCTGGGGAGCCTCCGCCGCTGTTGCACTGGCTTAAGAACGGCCAACCCATTAAGCCATTCAGACGGGTGAAGAGCCAAAGCCCTGGAGTCCTGCTCATCAATCAGCTGGGAATGGAGGACGCAGGCTACTACCAGTGTATAGCAGATAATGGTCTGGGCACAGCTTGTGCCACCGCTAAGCTGACGGTTATCGTAAGGGAAGGTCTGCCCAGCCCTCCTCGCCGCCTGTCTGCCGTGCCCTACTCCAGCACAACTGCCCTGCTAACCTGGGAGAAGCCTGAATACAACTCGGACCAAATTATTGGTTACTCTTTGCACTGCAATCGTGCAGCAGGTGTGTCTCTGTGTTGCTGTGGATATACACATTTTTCTAAAAAAACCTCACATTTTAATTTGTGATTTCCCATCTTTCTCAGGATCTGATAATGTGGAGTACCAGTTTGCAATGAACAATGACACCACAGAGTATCACGTCAAAGAGCTCCTCCCACATACTGCGTACACATTCTTTGTGGTGGCTTACTCTCCCATGGGTGCCAGTCGGCCATCTCTGCCTGTTACCGTAGAGATGTTGGAGGATGGTGAGTAATAAAAACTAATGCTTAGGTAAAATAAGGCCAGGCTTACGATGCTTACGCTCTTATAAAGCAGTTGTTATTTTGCCAACCACCTAACCCCTGCTGGATTCTGGAAGGCTAATGAGTAATATATATAATTTATTCACAAAGTCCATCCATCCATCCATATCAGTTTAAAATAAGGTATTAGTGGGTCAATCAGGTCAAGTTTTGATCTAAAATCTTCAGTCACATTTAATCTCCTATGTTCATAAACGGTAGTCCTTGTATAGTCGATCGTCCATTGTGCTTCCATATCATTAGCCTCATAGCATAATTGCCCATTGTCAATAGGCATTACCTAAGACAGGTAATTATGCTATTAGGCTAACAACATGCCCTTTAAGAAACCAATAATACAACTGCAGGAGGGCAATGAAGTTTCAACTGTTTTGACAACGGTCGGAGGAGATTATGATGTACCTTTTAAATTCAAAGTGAGAGATGCAAAAGTAAAGATCCAGCAGCCTGTTAGTCATTAGATCACTTCTCTGTTTAATTCTTTGTTGTGTCTGTCCATAATTATGTACATAATGAATGCAGAAGATATACGTAAAGCGACGTCTGTGTCAGTATCCGATTTTCATGAAGCGTGTAAATGGCACTAGGCTAGGTATTGTGCTGCACTTTAGGATTTGTCTTAAATGTATATCACCTTTATTCCCTGTTGCAGTGCCAAGTGCACCTCCTCAGCTGTCTATAGCCAGCACCTCCCCCACGGACATCAGGCTGATGTGGCATCCATTGTCCTCGCAGCACAGTCGAGGAGCTGTCACCCGATACCGCATTGAATATGGTGCTCTGGATCAGTGTGAGTGACCCCTGCTGGCACTGAAAGCAAAAACATTAGTGCATATTATGGAATGTAATTCAGGGCATCGACCCATTTCTGGTTCATATAAATTTTCTTCACAAGAGTTATCTACTCAAAATGGACAAGAAATAATACACTATTTGACTTCCTATTAATTTTCTGAAATGAATGCCAGACATTATGAAAAGGTTAAATATATTGAGACAGTGTAAAGTCTACTTGCAGAGCCTAAGACCCATGGAGTTATTCATGTGTGTCTTGCATGTTCCTACAGCTGACAGTGTTTTCTCAGTTGAAGTTGGGGCCAATGAGACTCAATTCACACTAAGAGAGTTGCAGCCCAACCAAATGTACAGGATGAGGATAGCAGCTGGGACTGGTGTCGGTTTTGGGATTCCCTCTGAGTGGGCCCAGCATCAAACACTGGCACATTACAACCACAGTGACCACAGCATGGGTAAGGGAGAAGCACAAGAGCTACCTGTTTCTAGTATCTGCTGTTTCCAGAATTGCCATTTTTGTTTGCTCAGGTCATTTAGTTCAATCCATGCAGACATTTCAACAAAGTTTTGCTCAGTCAAACACATTCTAAGTGCGTGTTGGGTTTTTGCAAGGATCTCCCTGCTCTTATCCTGTACGTGATATGTTTGGACTAAGGGCACAGTCAAAGTGAAAAAAAAAAAGAGTTCAGTTTTGGAAGCTTGGAATTTTAAAAATAGCTCTTCTCTTTTCTGGCATGCTTCTGTTGGTTTCATCGCCATGTGATCTCCAGCATTCATGGAGTGGTTTGCCTCTGAGTGTGAAGAAATTGGCATGGGAGTCAGTAGCTCCAAACTCAAGGGCCGTGGTTGGAGTGGAATTATTTGTTCATTTTCTTTTCACTTTACAAAATGTTTCAGTGATCTTTGCCCCAAACGAGCTGAAAGTCAGAGCCCGAGTGAACACACTCAATGTGACGTGGCATCCTTCACCCAATCACACGTTGGTCTCCGGCTACAAGCTGTCTTGTAGTGAGGCGGAGACTGACGAATCATCCAATGGAGAAAGGGCAACACACACCCATACGATCAGACTGCGTAAGAAGGCCAGGCATCATCTGCTCACTGGGTTGGGTAAGTCGTTGACGGAGGTCAAATTAATTATACATCTAAGCTTTTATATGTCCTCCTTCGACGAAATATTGAACCAGATCACGTCCCACTTTGCTATAGAGAAATAATTAATCAAAACAAGTCGGCTGCATTTGCAAATGAAAATCTTAAAGTTCTGTAAGGCTTTCTTCAGTTCTGACTAACCGAATCACTGGTGCGCTTCATTCATATACTGCGGCCACGAGCAATCTGGTTTGGCCTAAGGATTAATTGTCGAATTGCCATCTCAAGGATTTGTGGTTTTGAAGATACAGTTAGGACATTTGGAGGGGCGTTGCGTTGCTTTAATTAATTTAGTTCATTACCACGATCTAATGTCAATACTTAATTATCGTGTTTCATTAAGAGGCTGCATTTGGTTTACTTCTAGCTTATCTTTATAAAATGAGTGGAATTAATACATTTGTATTTTTTTTTTCTTGTTTTTCAGTCTCTGACCGAAAGTACGAGGTGAGGCTTTGGGCATTCAACAAGCAGACTGATGGCGCCGCTGCTTTGTGGAAGGGAAGAACGGAGAAAGCCTATGGCAGGAGTAAGTTCAGATAGAAATGAGTGAGGATAGCGTGAAAAAATATCCCATATTTTTCTTGTTATAATAGCAAATTCGATTTATCATGCCATATATGTTTGTTTGTTCAGCGCTGTCGCCACCCATGCGCCTGCCTCCATTGCCCCCAAGCAGCATCCAAGCCATGGCCAACGGCTCCACCTCCATCTGGCTGCGTTGGGAGAAACCGAGATTCAGTAACGTACGAATCATCAACTACACGGTTCGCTGCAGCCCAGCTGGGACCACCAATGCATCCTTGGTCTCCTATTACACTAGGTCAGAAACTACAACTTGAAATGTAATCATGTCTTGGAAATGCTGAGGAAAGGCTGACCTTGAAGTACTCAAAACGTAATGTCATAGTTCATGGTTAACACTTAAACACGCTCCGGCTCCTGTGTTTGTTTTGTTACAGTACCGCTCAGGAGATTCTCCTGGGGGCACTAAAGCCCTTCACCCGCTATGAGCTGGCGGTGCAGTCTAACGGTGTCGATGTGGTGGGGCCATTTAGTGGCACAGTGGAGGAGTCCACTCTGTCCGACCGTGAGTCTGGTCTATGACCCGTTCTTTGTAGTCAATTGTGGGTTTTTTATGTGGGTTTGAGGCTCAATGATTTAATTGTCTGAATGTTCTTTATTTGTGCATGTAAGCTTTTGAGTGTTATCATGTTTCTGGAAGACGGCGTAGGGTCACTGAAGATTTTTTGTTTGAATAAAGGTGGAAAGATGAGAACCTGAAGGATCACTCATTCAGTTCTGTCAAATTCATTTAGTTCACTGTACAGTCATTAGTTACTAATTAACTAATTACTTGGGAATTAGTTCACATTGATGGCATCAGCTCTGTATGTTAGCCAAGTGAGGGTGGCAAGAGGTGAGTTGGCAAACTTTCTTAGCAATATTATCACCTGTAAGCCCAAAACACTCTCCTGCCATGCGTCACCACCTGAGCTGCAGTCCATTCACCCGTTGCCCTGCTTCGCCCCTCGCTGCTGTACCCAGGTGCAGATGGACACAAGGTGTTATTTACACTACATCAGACTCCCCACGGAGACGATGGCCATCCTGCAGCTGTTAGACCTAATTGTTGCCCTCTAATTACTGACCCAATCCTCCTCTCTCCTTCAGGGCCCTCCACACCTCCAGAGGAGCTGCAGCTGAGTGCTCTGGACTCATCCTCCGTGTTTGTCAGCTGGCGCCCTCCGCTGGAGCCCAATGGTATCATCATCACTTATAGCATCTTGTACAGTGGCAACCTCAGCCAACCAGAGCATTTGTGGGAAGACTTCTCTCAAGACGGTGGGTGTCTGTTAGCACGACCTCCTCACTGAACATTGAATTCATGAGTTTTTATGTTTTATGGTCGCTTGATTAAATTTGTCTTTATCAGATTGTGTGATAAATGTAACTAAATAGTCCTTGTCAAACATTTCTTTGTCTCTCTTGCTCTCTATGTTTTTTTATAGGTAGCATTACCAGTGTGGAGATCCAGGGTTTGTCTAGTGGCATCCGTTACTTTTTTAAGATAGGGGCCTCCACTGATGTGGGCCCAGGGCCTTATTCATCAGTAAAGGCTGTTCACACCCCCGCTCAAAAGTATGGTAAGTTCATGGATGGTCCTAAAAGTGAGAATAAATACTAAATGTTGGTAGTAATACCTGTAGTCAAGAAAAGTGTCAGGTCACCGACAGGGAGAACCCGAAAGCACGACAGGAGTAGGGAATCCAGACATTTAATATTTAACAGGTGGTCAGTCCACAGCAGCGGACCAATCAGGATAGAGTTCACAAACAAGGCAATCAGACAAATCCAGAGGAGTAGGCAAACAGACGAAAATCCCAAAAAACCAAGCAGGGCAGGTATGCATGAATCAGAATCAGGATTAGGATTAGGGTTAGGGTTGACAGAAATTCAAATACAGATGTGTTTTCACACTAATTCTTAATACACAATCTGGCTTTCCTTCCAAAGTGGGCAATTTGTCCCTGCCAGCAGGGAAATAATCCCACTGCAGGACACTTATTTATTTATTTTTTGCTTCTCCTATTTGCCTGCATTATCAGGATGATATAAATGTGGTTATTAAATCCCCATTTTGTCTTCAAACAGAGAGACTCATGACTACAGAGCTGTGCTCTGCAGTAATGTCAAGCTTCCCAATCATTATAACATCTGTAGAAACAGCCCCGCCAGTAATTAAATCAATCATTGAAGTTTAAACATTTTATTTATCTCTAAAGCTAAGACTTTTTGTTGTTTTTTTCATGTGTTATGCAGTGATCTACTTCTTATTTTCATTGTGCTTCTGTCCATTCAGTCACCTAAATGTATATTTTGTGAGGTGCATTTGACAAATACTTTGGAATATCTGAATATTAATTGCAGTTTCACGTGTTTTTTTTTTATCCAAATTTTTAATAAAAACAGAGTGACAGGTTTATTTGTTACACACAGGGTGACATAGTGTTGCCAGTTGCAGTGTGAATGGAATTGATGTGGCTGGTGGGTAGGTGAGAGCTCCTGCCATCTGTTTCCTCTCCGCACTTTGTCCAGACTGCCAAGATACCCGGCATGCATGCATATCAATGAAGTCCCATTGGATGGTGTCTCATATTGATATCTTTTAACAGAGCTGGACATACATGCAGTGACTGGGATTATAGTCGGAGTGTGTCTGGGACTGATATGCATTCTTCTATGCATGTGTCTAAGCTTTCGTAATGGCAAATCCAGGTAAGACACAGCCAGACTTCTAGCTTCCATACAGCAATGAAGACATTGTATTCATCATTCTCACTGGGAATAACTGTCACAGATGAAACACCGGGAAAACATCAAATAATCTGTATTAGCATTCATTCTTCTATAGTGTCCAACTCTTAATATTGTCTCTCATCTCTGCTCCAAATAGGGAGGTGTCTGGGGGCCTTGACACCACAGCTGTGACTCCTCATTACAGAAGAGGAGGCAGTCCAGCTCCCTCTATTGTGCCAGAGAACAGCGATAGCCATGAGCTCGAGACACTGATGCCCCCAAATAATCAAGAGTCGGGTCAGCCACTAGAAGAGGCCTCAGACGAGCGGAGCTTGATAACGACTGCTAATCTGGGGGAAGGGGAGGATGCCCCTGCAGCTGAATCCAAGGTCAAAACGTTGCCAGATGGGCTTTGGCTACTCTGATATATTTACTCTATCGCAAAGGCATAATAGTAGTAATTTTGGTGCCTCCACTGTGTTGTTATTCCTTCAGGCTGCTTGGAACGGCTCAGTGAGCCACAACTGGGCTAACAGAATCACGAGATACAGAGACACCGTAACGGAAGACGGCCCATCACTCATTAGTGGAGCTCTCAACATGCTTTTAACTGACCACGGCACGGTAAATGCACAAATTCATTTCACGATCGCTTTTAATCTATTTCAACAGCAGTTGAACCAGTACTTGGTTTCAGAAATACTTTTATCAAAATCAGGGACCTCGTTTCTGGTTGGTCGATGTGGATTCTGCTTAAAAATACTTAAATCACAGCTGACAGCAGAAACTCTGTCAGGCGTGGCGTGTCTTCATCCTACCCTGACGTTGCGTTTGAGCACGATGAAGGCGTAATTGGTTCTCAGTTTGTTCTGCCTCTTGTAACAGCACTGAAACAGGTTGACCATTGTTTAAGGAACATGTGCAGAAGATGACTGACTGTGTTTATTATTAGCCTGACAAGATAAAGGGCTGCACTTAGCAAAGCAAATTGATTTCAGTTAGCAATAAGGACATTATTGCCACTTTTTATTTAATAATAAGCGCGTTGTCACACAAACTACTGTGGGTGGAAAACTAGTTATAGCCGGACATTCAATAATTTAATCTTATTTTAGAATTTATATAAAACACCGAATAATTATTTCATTGTCATCAAAGGAGAAAAAAACTACTTTTGGCCTATTGAAAAATTAACAGCATAACATGTGTCGTGGCAATTTCTATTTTAAACAGAGGGTCTTAAAACACAGAGTTGCAACCCTGCTGACGTCGGTGCTTATCAGGATCCACTTGTATGTATAACGAGCAGCGACTATTGACTGTTCTCTAACTGAACAGATAAACTCACAGAACCGAAACTAACAGAGAACATGTTTTGCTTGCAGGATTCAGAAGATCATCTGTGTTCATCCTCTCTGTGCAGTAACCGTGTCGAGGCCGAGGTCATTGTTCATTTGGAGCTGTCAGACTCGGGGAGGGAGAAAGTGGAGAAGTGCAGTGAGAAGGAGAAGGAGTCGAACACCACCAGAGGACCCTCATTATTAAAGGAGATATATTCTCCTTTGAGCCAGCCGAGCCCACCAGGAGAGGCGGACACGCTTGAAAAACTGCCGCTGGCCCAAAGCCTGTTGAGCCTTCCCGCAATAAAGTTGGTGGCCAATCACAATGGGGAGTTAGAAGACATGGGACAGAAGTCAAACTCAAACTCGGAGGCACAGCAGGACAGAGGACTTGCCAATGGCTTCCACTCCCCAAGAGCTGTGTATTCTGTGCTGAGGTCACAGCATCTAGAAAATGGGGAGTCCAGACTCTGCCCTACAGCCCCACGGAAGGCCATGTCTGTTGGGCTGCCCCCTGCCCCCTTTGTTAGCTCTGGCCTCGTCCACTCTACCGCTGCAGCACACAGCTATCTATGCCCATAGCCTCTGCATGTAGGGCCTTGATCCTGTCGCACACACAAATACATTAATCGTCATTTTCTTTCCTTTACATCCCCACAAAGACTTCATAATTTTATGCATTTCATTATTGGATTAATTTCTCTTCTTTTGTAAGACTTGTTGGTACTTTGACTCCATTAATTCATACCTGTGTATATACACAATATATATATATATACAGTATATTTTTATTGATATGCTAAATGGGTATGTGTTCTCTTGAATTGCAGCCACATTTTCCTCTGGGTTTTCCTTGCTGCCCAATAGGAAAGACAACAATTTAAAGTAACCAAACAGACGGGCGTTGATTGAAGGATGCTATTCCCACTAAGCCGTGCATTGGCTCTGTTCCACTCAAGACCAGAGGAATCCTGGGATAATCTGTGCATGACAGAGGCTGGCTATCATCATGCATGGGAGGATCAGAAGTGCTGCTCAGTGCTTCTCTCTGGTCTTTGAATCCGACTTTACTAAGTGGCACTGAGGAATAAGCCTTAATGAGTATCTGCACACTCTGAGAGTGCAGAACACCTGTGTACGGTATATCTCCAGACTTCTGCTGTCTCAGGGTTCACACATATACACACTTGCTCACAAACACACACACACACCAGACACTTTGAAACATACACAGCTAAACAATAGCAGATTCTGTGGTACTTTGCAGTCACCTGTAAACACATATTTATGCACACACATTTCCTGACTGTGGTGTTGAGGTCTCAGGTGCCTAGTTATTACCGGTATAGGTGAATTTATAATCTCTGTACATTTCTATGGATGATTATATTCAGTATGGATACAAAAAAAAAACACACACATGGCAACACGATGGAAAAAAACACTTTAAATTTAAAACATGTTAATATGCATATTTGGTACATGTGAAGTATTATTTTTATATACAGAAACACGTGGGGTGATTTGATGACCCAGGGAAACCCAGTTAAAAAGAGAAATGTGTTTTTGCTCCATGCCAGACAGTGGATGTCACTTTGGAAAGAAAGTATTTGCATGTTCCTGAAAACGTTACAACAACCCATCTGTAGATCAGGCCTCTGGTTTACACCAGTGTGGCATTGTGCCATAAATTGGCGTTTTAAACTCAGTACAAGCGTTTCAGATTAAAACGCTTGCCATATTTTTAATTATTGCCAAATTATTATTGCCAAACTTGACTCTCCTATCTGATTCCAGTTTGAGAAAAAAATGCAGTTCTTTACTCTTCTATATAAATAAGCTGATTTTTTGAAAGTTGCATTTCAGACAGGAAAGGAGTCTCTCTCTCTCTCTCTCTCACGCTCACACACTGGCTCTTAGCTGTTCAACATATTCCTTTAGATCATAATTGACTGAAATGTGAAGCTGATTGAGTCACTGTTGGTTTTAACGGTGTGAAAGGAGAAGAGGTGCACACCTTCTCTTTGTCAACAGCACTACCTCACCTTTTCCAGGATGATTTCCAATGTGGATCTTATTACTTTTTGTGTAACTGGCACCTTTTTAATATCTCTTTCTTAACTTGTCTGATTTTACGGCCTTTGGTATGTGCAGAAATAATCACCTGACACTGACTGTACTTTCATTTACTATCTCAAAGAAATTTGTCTTGCTTTACTCCCAGATTTGTATTAAAAAAAAACGTTGCCACTCAATGATGCTATCGAACCCTTACAGAAAATCGCAGAGCACCTTAATCAAACGGCTTTACCGAGCTGCAGTTTTGGACCCTTGTTCCAGTCAAGCTTCTATAATCTGCTACAAAAGCTCCTACAATGTGAAACTTATGCTACCTGCAGTCATATCAGTGCTACTGCTGCCTTCCTCCTTTCTACAGACCCTTTTGGGTGGACCACAGGTTGAATTATAGATGAGCAATCCTTCAAATGCTCTCCTCACATACCCACAAAATCTTTTGCAAAAATCACAGAAGAGCATTTTATTGCATAATTAGATTACAAAAAATTGAATGACCTATGCTGTAATTTTATGTCAAATAAAATAAAATGAAAAGTCATAGATGTGTAATGCCCAGATGCATCCTTCCACAACTGTTTATGTAATCGTACTGACAAACAATCCAAATATTTGACTTGGGTGAAATGATGGATGAGGTACTGATATTGATCCTTAACTTATCAAGCTCTGTGAGTAATCACTATTTCACCAATCTTTGAACATCACAAGTGTTTGCAGGCAACAGAAGCATTAACAGCAGCGTAGCAGGTTTTTACTGATGAGAAAAAAAAAGCTGTTTTTTCCGTTTGATTTTTCCATTATGTGCTACACATTGACAAGTATCTCTAATGCTATAATCTCATTTGCCATGTAAAGGGGATGTTACTCTGCCGCCATTGTTTTGTCACAGCTTAGTTCTGTATGATTGGGATGATGACAATTATCATGTCAATAATGGTCACCTTCAAAGATTGTCCTGTTTGCATAAGGCATAAGGCAACTCATCAATTATTTCCCTGTCAAATGTGTGAAAAACCAGTTTAACTCATCAAAAAAAAAAAAGTACATTAGTAAAACATGTTTTACATCTCTACAAAAGAATTGCAATTTTCTAATAATTTATATAATTTTTGTTTTTCTGCATCAGATTGTTCTCTGCAACAAAATTCATGTTTGGAACTTTAAGTGTTTTTGCTTTACAGTATTTAACATGATTGACATGTTTTCACTGCACTAGCAGTCATACAGAGACGGACGTTAAAGCGTTTGCAGTAAACCTGAGTCAGATTGAATGAGACATGAGGGTTACATTTGATAACTATCGGGTGCAGAAACAGTAATTAAAAAAACATTCTCAACAGGTTGAAGTAATCTTTTGGTGCTCATTGTACTGGGCTTCTCGGCAAAACTGAATGTTTCGTGATGAAAAAAATAATTGTAATAATGTATTGTGCACTCGAGGCTTTCTGCCCTTTGGTTTGATGATCCTTGTCCTTAGTAACGTAACTACCGAAAGTAGTGTAGTTACTCTACTAATAATACAGTTCAAGTCTCTAAATGTTGTGTGTCCAGAAGAAAGCATCGACTTGCCCAAAGCATTCCACTTTGGTCTCTAAGACTTATCAGTCTATCCTCTATTACTTTAACTCAGCCACCATTCCTCATACTCCTTTAAAGAGAGATGTGCTCACGACCCAGACTGCTCTAAGTGGTTTCATCCACAGGAATACCTGGGCTCTTTCTTTCCAATGCAGTATCAATGTAATTTGTCAGATAGTCACCAAGTATACAGTTTATTTTTGTGACTTTTTTGTCTTCAGTGCATCACTTTACTTTCGCTGAGTGACGCACCGTCCTCGGTCATGGAATATCAGAATCACTTCCTATCTATAGTTTTATTACACAAGCCTGTGTCCAAAAATTATATTTACATGTTATATGTTTATAGGTCACATAATCAGTCTTGATTAATGAGGCGATGCTTATTTGATTGAATGAAACAACCTTGATGTGCCACATTGCTGGTAGGCAGTGGGGTAGATACTGCATATACGACCACACTGTAAAAAACAGTTAAATGATCGTTTAAGTCTTATTTTCCCCCTACATGTATTTCAGTTGAATCATGAATTTACTTGTGTTGTAAGACTTGCAGCAGTAGTGGATTTAAATGGTGTTTGCAGCTGTCAGATGATCTGAGAGGAAAATTAACTCAAAACTGCCTCCAGTGTAAAGGATCAACACACTCCTTATAGGAGCTCTATTAACCCTTAACCACTATTTTAAGCACTTGTTGGTGGGTTTTTCTCATTTGGTTATGTTTTTTATGGAAATCTATTTTCCTTTAATTATTTGTTTTTGAGAATTGCTCATGGTCTAATTGTGTTTATTTCATCATCGTCCTTTGAAAGGATTTTATATAACACTATACCTCATCTTGGTAACTCGTTAATTTGACTCTGATTTTGTTTTTGATACTACACATTTTGTAATGACTGGGGCAAATATATATATATATATACAGTAATAGTCAAGTTTTTCACTGAATACAGGCTATTTCATTATAATTACATGTAAGTTTTTACTCATTGCAGTGACCTGGATTAAGTCATTTATTGGTGAACTGGAAAACAAATAATGGGACACATCAGTGGAAGTAATTGTAATTGACTTTTCAGTTGTTATTTTGCAAATGGAGAGTCGACCAAGGTTTTAAATATCTTTAAACAAGGATTCATTCAACTTGTGCTCATGTTTCAAGCAAAAATTGCAAGGGAAAAAGCAAAAATGTATCCGTTTCTGCTGATTAACAGCCTGAGAGTCAATACCATTACCATTTAAGAGTCATTTTTATGTAACATACCACCATCTCAATCCAGGAAACTGAAGTTTTAGGCAGGGAGAAGGGGTAAAGGAACGTCCTCCCCAAGATGATACTTCTTCTCGGTGCAGGCAGCCATTTTGAAATTTCAGTTCCCGGTATCTCTTCTCTACTCAGGAGTCAAATCTCATGGCAGCATTTCTGACTCAGATTCATTTTGTGTCAAACAAACCCCATTTTGTCCTTTTGCAAAGTAGCTAAAAAAAACTTGTATGCATATTTTATTTTGTACAAATCACTGTATGTTGTGTCTCTCTGGCTTTTCTCTGTACTTTCTGGTGCTTTCTGGTGAACTGCTCTGTCCAGTGATGTCACATTGTTGTGCTCTTCTATTTTTTACAGAATGTGTAAGCACAGACTCAAATCTGTGGTTGTGCCATACCAGCGATTCCCCGCAGCTACATTGGTACCTTTTTTTTAATCATTGTGATTCAACAAAATCCTCATTGATGTCAGAAGATGCTACTGTAGATGCACATTTTAGGAGCACTTAATGGATTATCACTTTTTTGTGCGCCATTAATGACTTTCGACTATCATCTTTACATTACTAGAAGTGCAATTTTCTTAAACTGTAAAAGAATAGATGGATTACTCACTGTTAGTCGTGGTGATCGTGGCACATGATTTGTCATTGAATCATTGTTTAGGACTCATCACAGAATAGGTAGTACTTGTGGTCTGTAGAAATATTTCCACTGTGTTACCATACATATGAGTAAAAACTCAGCTTCTCTCAAGATGTCTGTGGAAACTGCTCTCCTGTAAATAAAAATCAAAGAAAGAAC
The DNA here is from genome assembly GCF_040956055.1 of Brachionichthys hirsutus. Classification (NCBI taxonomy): domain Eukaryota; kingdom Metazoa; phylum Chordata; class Actinopteri; order Lophiiformes; family Brachionichthyidae; genus Brachionichthys; species Brachionichthys hirsutus. Next base: position 106,960 of record NW_027180407.1, read on the forward strand.
CGCAAAATGTGTGATTTCTTTTTCATTTTTATTTGAACATACAATATCAGCCTGTTTTTGCTAACAGTTTAAGCCTCTGCTTTTCCTGTCACTTTTATTCACATAAAATTCACATATTCGCACTGACCTCTCATTGGTTAAGCGGACACGCAGTCCCGTCGTGTTCCAAAACACAGCGCTGAAGCTGCAGCAGACACTCAGCATCACCAATGAAGAGCGTTCTGCTGGTATGCTCGTCTTTAATCGGTAAACAAAGCAAGGCAATATGACGTGGAAGTTGTAGACGTCGCGTCAGGCAGCTTTGCCTTGTTTTACATGGAGTGCTACTGAATGACGCTCGTGGAGAAGCCCCATAGATGCCAGCAAAAAAAAGTCGTTATCAACAATCACACAAAAAATATATTTGTGTAGATCTATGTGTAGAACTAATCGAAAAGTTAATTAATGTGTTATTTAAACAGCACATTTTCACCTACCTGTAGATACAAATTTAGAAATGTCTCCAAGTATTGCTTCCACGAGTTTATGGTATTTAGATTGACAATTTAGCAGCACTTCACGTGTCTACACTGCTTTGAACAGTGTTGTGGTGTTAAATAGACTTTAATGTAGTTATTTAATTTGGTAATTCTAAAAATAGACTGTTTACACTCATGGTAAACATACACTACATGAAATTGCACCAGTGAGATGTCACCAGGATTTCCTCAATAGGGACAGAAGAATGAAGAGAAAAGGTGATTGCATCATGTTGCTCCACCAGATCCTCTGTAAAATATAGTCATTTTGTTCTTCTGCACACCACTAGGGGGCAGTGTTATTCTACCCAATGATCCTCATCAAGCAGCACAGTCACTCTATATTTGTCGAGAACAAAATCTGCATTGGCTTCATAATTGTGCCACTCTACTGACCTACCACATACCAATGATATTGTGTGTGTGTGTGTGTGTGTGTGGAGGGGGGGGCGTTAGGTCCCTTAATGCGTATGTGTGTGTGTGTGGAGGGGGGGCGTTAGGTCCCTTAATGCGTATGTGTGTGTGGGGCGTTAATTTCATTGCATCACCGTGTGTAATGACAATAAAGTGCTATTCTATTCTATTCTATTCTATGTGAGCACAGGAAAGACAGGTTGACTGAAAAAAGACAGAAAATGACGGAAATAAAAAGGTCACAGCGCTAAGACAGGAGCAGTGAGGTGACATCACGTGGCACAATCCCCTGCTGAGCCATATAAAAGCCTTCACCAAGCAATAGCGGGGTCAGGCTCACTATCTTCAGCCACTTATCACTGCTAATCAGAGAGCAAGGCTCTTCTGTGGAGGTTTGCGTAGACATATAGGCACAGATGGAAAGACACGCTCACAGGGGAGCAGATAAATAAACATGCCTGAATGCATTCTCATACTTACTGCACCATGTGTTGCTGTACACTCTTTTTATCCTCCTGCAACAGTGTGGTCCCTGTGTAGTGGTCTACTTTAGCATCCCTCATATGTCACTGGAGAGGCATGAAAGCGTAGCCGGGAGAGTCAGGTGGAGCCTGTGGGGGAATAACAGTTCTCCAGTCAACACATTCATTGTGCCTCCTCCTTGCCTCTGCCGCCACACTGCTGCAGCCTCCACCTACAAATCAAGCTCTGTTTGCTTCTCAGGTGAACTGTTTGAGCTCCCCAACTGTTCAATACTTATAGCAGAATAAGTCCCGAACAGGCAAGTATTTGTATATCAGCGCTGCTCATGGAACGGTTTTGCTCTACTGCCTAGATGGCCACAGTACATAAAAGAAAAGGTCATGATCAGGAAGAGGAGCTCCGTCAAAAAACTGTCGATTTATAAGTAGAGAATATTCACAGCATGACATTTCAACCATGGAAACTTATTTCATCAGATGTCTCTTAGATGTTTGTTAGATTTCACCTTCTCACCTGTACAGATGGCGTTCTCTTTTCTATTGCTAATCTTACTTTAACTTGTAATGGGGACAGCAGCTCCAGGTCAGCTGTATGACCTTCAGGGAGAAGTCATTCCATCTTTGCTGTCTTAGCTTGGGTCTATCTGCCATGGGTATACCTGAGCAATGTGTCTTTCTTTATATGAAAAGTGAAGTAGTATTTTGACCACCATTGTGGTTGTCAAGGCCAGTGTCTTTGTTTCTATAACTATAACCTAATCATAATTACAAACAGTGTTAGCGGAGTTCTTTTCAAAATGTAATCTAGACAAAAATCATATTTTCTTCCATTTGAATTGCTTTCATCGTACTAAATTACATTAACGATATTACTGTCAGTGGAGAGTAATCAGTCCATGTATGAGTAATGCAATACTTTCACCAAAAACCACAAAGCAGTCTGAAGGAATAACATCCAACAGACTCAACCCTGGGATGATGAAAGTGGATGGCGACAATGTGCCATTAATGGCAGGAACTGTTTTCATCAACAATAAATGGTCACAGAAGAAAGACGCTTTATGCCAAGTCTCCAAAATGGCTCTGCGATTCATGGCTGGATGGCAGCGCCTCAAACATGGATACATTCCCACCGGAGCGTCGCTCACATGCTGGTCTCCCACCGGGTGAAAATATCGTCATTTTTATCATCCAGCAATTCTGTAGATATTTTATCGGCCACACAATGATACTGTCATTCACAGAAGGTGGAGCCAGATGGTAATGCATCGCTTGACCTGGTTCATGTAATACAATTACCCAAACAGTGTTTGCTACGCATTATAATTGTTATGCACTTTAAAAAAGAAAGGTTTGCGTTATTGTAGCACTTTCCTTGTGTAACGCGTTGCTCCCCACACAGTTAACAGCTGAGATGTTATTCAGTGTCAAGCCTTCTGCAGCTTTCAACCTGCCAATTAAATATTCCCCAAAACAGACACAGCCTGGGGAGAAAGAGAATGAAGGAGGATAAGGCAGAAGATACGTGAATGAAGTCAGGGAAAGGGGGATTTGAGAGGAGAATGAATCTGGAGGAAGTTAGCCGTTTCATTTGGGTGCATATCTCATGGAATTATATTAAATCCTTTGTACTTTACAGGAAACTTTAATATGCCTCATGAGGTAGCTATAAAAGGTGCCTGGCTGGCAGGAAAAGCAGTCGTCAGTAATCGCTTCAGACTGTTAGCTCTATCGTCTTCTCTCCGCCAGGCTGTTCTTGCTGCTCTCCTTTCACTCATGGCTGGCCACGACAGGAGTCGCTGCAAAGCTCACTGGAAACCCATTTTCTGCATTACAGCTATGCTGTGTGACTCTTATTCTTGATTCCTTTTTCCAGACAAGTCAGAGGATAAGATATATCTTTGCTGTCTCGAGGATTCAACTTCCAATATTTTACCAGCCTTATCACTCAATTCGCTCTCACCCGAATCACGCAGGTCCATTGCTGATAAGGGGATATCTAGAATCTGGTAATGAACTGACAGGAGGCCCGTCTGGCATGTTATGTTATGTCTGGCGTGTGAATAGCCTCAATGCTTAAAACACAAATCACCCTATCCAATTAATACAGCAGAAATTTGCTGATCAATAACCTTTGTCTTAGATGACACAACGCATTATTGTGTCACCACTTTGTTGTCTTGCATTAAAAACAAAGATGGAGAGTGAGCTCGTGCCGACTGTGGCAATGTCTGGTAGTGCAGCCCTGCTGGGCCTGACGTCAGGCTGGAGTCTTATTTCCACATCAGTGAATGGTACAAACTGACTCTCAGTGGGCTGGGTGACCCACTTTTCAGCTCTCCGAATGAGCATTGAGCAATGCACAGCATACAGCACTTGGCCATTATCTAGATTCCTTCAAATGCCAGCCATGTCACGCCAAGAACGTCATTACAAATAATTTTTTATGTATCTTACATGGGCTGTTGCTTCAGTTTCATCATAACCGCTCTGACGAAGAAGCTGTGCTCGGGGTGATGGCTGAAGTTCCAGTCAGTATCAAGCGTTTGCTTATTGGTCACCTCGTGTTATTCCATCAATATCAGTCAGCATGGTAAAAGCCCAAGTACAATGGTTGCTCGTTCAAGGAACTGATACTGTTTTTCCAAAGTTTGCTGCTGTACAGTTTGCCATATTGTATATCAAGCTGTAAATTGAATTATATATTATATAATATATATATATATATATATCCACGCTACTCAGGTTTACAGAAAATAATCCCCACATATTTGTTCCATGTTAAAAGGCAATTCAGAGGCCTTTGTAAGCCGTAGATCATGATTGTGACTCAGCTCTTGAAGAAAACTACTTTCAGTCATTAGTCACTACGCATTTACAACATTGATTTGAGATATTTTTTTTAAATCTTGATTTAAAATTAGTCTATGCCACATTTCATCCAAAAAGGTTCTTTGCTGGTACTTTTGCTTATATGTTGTGGCTGCTGTTCTCTGTTCTAATAGTGCTTCCTCCTTAATCGTCTTGTAAGCTCCACCCCTTCCAGCCATGAGGCCAAAATGGCAACCGAGTGAAAGGTGTCGAAATTGCACAGATTTATAGATTCTTTCATGCTCCCCCCTCTTTCTACACAACACATTTATGTAAAGTACTAAACATTTTATTGTGACATATATATTACATAAATTATCCCTAATAATTTTGAGGTCCGGAGTGTTGATTGGATGAAGCAAAACAGTGTAAAGGCTTTTTTTTAATTATTCATTGCAGAGAAAACCACTGGAGAAGAAGACGGCTACCAGCTGGATTCTCCTCTCACTCTATCCAGCATGGCTTTGACAGTCGGCCAAATGGGTGTGGAGATGTCATTGTATGACCTGCTTATGGACAAACTGCACATGTGTCCCCATGGACTTAGTATGGGCTTTATTGTGTAACTTGAGTGTATTCTATATTTAAACTTGCCCTGCCCTCGCTCCCTAACTAATGTGGCTGAGCCTAATTACAGCTCTGAGTGTCTCAGTGGATTCAGCTCCTCATCCTGCCCCTAAACAGAATAAAAGCAGGTCTGTAGCCACAACTAGGGAGCAAGAATCAGCAGCTAAAACACATATTTGGTCACTTTACTGTGCTAGTTGTGTAACACCACCCTAGAGGCAGAAGGTGAGATATTATGGTCATCAGATGCTACACAAGGATTGCTTCCGCTGCCACTGTAGCCGCAGGGCGCCACAGCTGCCATCTCAAGCCTGATGGATGGGATATTGAACTGGAGCATGACACAAAGCAGTCAAACGTAACGTTTATCTGGCACAGACACCGCTGTAATTAGTGAGACTGGTTGACAGAAAACGCGTATTTCTGTCAGCGGTACAGTAATCTGGGTGTAGTTATCAGGTGATGATGCACAATTTCATTTTGCAGTTTAGGATTAAAAGGAAGTGCCTGCATCTCGAATCTGGTCACTGGATCACTCAGTGGCACGTACTGTATATCACAAAGATCTGACAAATCATCACAGGTCAAAGCCAGGAGATCTCCCTACAATCCACCTAAATATATATGTTGGAGCCTTACAAACAGTAAATAGCTGCAATAGCTTGCTGCAGAACTCAGAACATCACTTGTGTGGTAGCCCTGCATGGCATTCTTCCAGAATGCATAAAAAGGCTGAGCTGCAACATCTTTGCACTTCTCCCAGCACTGCAACACACAAAAGATGTCCGATGGTGTATGTGTGTCATAAATCACCTACCTAAAGAAAACAAAACAAATGGCTTGCACAGTAAGCATGCATCCCACTTCATGTTTATCCCTAGAGTCCATGAAAACACTTATAAAAATACCAACTACCATGCAATGTATTCACTTTCCTTCATACTACCGCTGTCAAAAAGTACCGGTATATTGTTTCTTTAAAAACAAAGTAAATTATTTCAATGTTTCCATGATAAATTAATCGCATTTGGACCTTTAAGCCCTTTTTTTCGAGCCAGCAGTATGCTACTACTACTACTAGTACAAAGCCAGGAGATTTTCCTACAATCCATCGAAATAAATATGTTGGAGCCTTACCAACAGTAAATATCTGCATTGCTTGCTGCAGAACTCAGTACATGTTGTGTGGTACCCCTGCAACCTTCAACCTTCTCCACTTCACCCTGTCCTTTGCATCGTCCTCCTCCCTCACTACATCCTTGTATCTTCTCCTCGGCTGACTAGCCAGCAGTATGCTATCGGTTGTAATGCTTTGAGTGCAGTGAGAGCTTGGTGCACTGCAGGTAGTTGGTCTGAAAGAAGGAAGGCTTGTGGGAGGACAGTTCTCCAGCAAGGCCATCTGTTCGTATGCAATTACCTCTTCGGGCCTCAGTTGACAGAATGAATCTGGGGCCCCCTGGCCAACCTGTAGCCTGGCTGAGAGGTAAATGCTGCTCTGCCTCCTGCCTCATGTTATGTCAGAAACAAGCTGTTAAATGTATGTTTGGCTGACGGGGATAAAATGTGAGCATAGTATTACAAGAGATTATGTCTTGGTTTACGGGCTATGTATTTATGACATCTTGACAATTTATGTAACAAACAACTATTTTGCTGTTGATTACCATTGCCCTCCCCTCTGTTAGTTTCTGTCAAGGCTAGAATGTGGCATCTTGGATTACGTGTGTAGAATGTCTGTAATGCTACATACAGTTCAGTGCAGCCTGAGGGTTGTCCAACATGTTAAATTAGATAACAAGTGGACCTATTTGTCTTTTCTAACTTCGTAGAACGGAACAATATATTATGTGTATGAACTATGAACTCATCCACAGTTGCTGCACAGAAGCAGTCGTGTTATTAATCATAGTCACTGTAATAGTGGCACCTTTCACACCTCATTAAAATTTTCCAGGCACACGTTTGCTCGATAGCATATGTTGTGATGGCTTTTCTTACTTTGTATATGTCTACGTTTGTGTATCGTCTTAAGCAAGATTATATTATCTGTGGCTGTGTATCGAAGTAGCAGTGGGGATGGTGTGTGATTTTCTTTGGGAGAACAGTGTTTGTGATTCAGTCAGGTTCTCAGACCGGTCCAATAACTGGACAGAGATGCACTGCCAAGTTGGATGCTGGCAATGTCTCAGTTTGAACATTAGGTCTCAGTCTGCTCCTAACTCTGTCCAGCTTGTAGAGTAGGGAGGAGAGCCCTGCGGCAGATGGTCAGAGGTGTTGTTTTCCTCACTTTCCACCAAAGCTGTTTAAGTGTCTAAACGGGCATGTAGCATTACATAATGCCAACCACACATTCTACAATCTACAGCATTCCCATTTAAGTTAAGTTCATAACACAAAACATTTATTTTTGTATTGAATTCACTGTATTTTTGGTAAAAAGGTTTGAAGAGCCTTTCCCTTCAGCTTAAAATTACCATTTTGAGTGAGAAATCTTGATATCATTTAGATAGATTGTCATTATATTTGGTAAAAAACATTTGTGTCCTTCTCAGGCTGTATAGCTTTTGCTTTGTAATTCCCTTTTCTTATAACTTATATAGCATAATGAACTTTGACTGAACCATTTGGTAATAAGAAAACATTTCCAAAACTGCTGACACTCACATCAGTCTAAACTTTGGGGCCTTATTTATACTATCATAGGGGCATTTAAGGCATATCCAACTCACTGAATTGCTGTGTGCAAAAGGCACAAAGGGGCTCTCTTTAGTTTCTCAATTAATCATATGTGGGTTTTAAACACAACGTGTATTAAACTCGTGTCATCACGGCCAATGTGTATGACAGGTGCATGATCCTTGGCTGGAGGACCGACTGCCTCTACTTTCTTCCAATCCTCCTTTGCATCAACGAGTCCCTTTGCTTGCATATTTAGTACAGGAGCAGGATGAGGGCTGTTATGTGTTACCTGTAATCTACAATTCACAGTCCATGGAGCAGTTCATAAAAATTATAAATCATTCTGATTGATGGTGGCAGTTGGTAAAATAATGGGAAACTCAGATCAGAAAAAATTATGCTGTCGTAGAAAGAAAGAAAATGCAATATTTACCAAACTAAAAGAACAGTTTGTGTGTTTTTCTTCAATATATGAGTATCAACATCAAAAACTAAAAATTTATTCCAATACTCCTGGAAAATGCAGCAGTAGAAAAGTGACGCTCTCAAAAAGACTGATTAGAATATAAGGTATAAACAATAATTATTTTTGCATTTGCAATAATATTCTAAACTCTAAGGGAATTCAGTAGATTACCAACAGTTAATTTAAATTAAATTAAACCCTAAACTGACATCCAACAAGACATGTGCATTATTTAAATGTTTTTTCTCAGGGTCCTCAAATGCTAAACAATGTGGGGGAAAAAATAGTTTTTAAATGTTTTAGGGAGAATATCTACCAACAAAATAGATTAATATTCCACATGGGACAGCATTAGTTGATCAGCATGATCAACCTATTGAACATCATTCATCCTCTATCTCAAGGCTTACAGTCGTGATTCTTCTGCCTCTCACAGCATGATAACTAAGGAAAATAAGATCTGACTGAGCTATCATCTGTGAGCTATAAAATCCAGATCATCAGAAGCATGACTCTAAAGAAACTAAAATCCCTCTGGCAGAAGGGAAACATCCCTGCTTTCCATCATAATACATTTTATCAGACACTGTGCAATACTGTTTTCTATTTAAAGGCCGTACTGGCTATGCATTGTCTTCATAATGATTGCATTTTAGTTCATGCTTTTCACTAAATTTCATTTCAGGGTGACTGATGCATTGGATTTGATCAGCCACCACAGCTCTGGGGAGCATGATGTCTACTCTTCACCTGGAAATAATATTGGTCATAATATGAAAGCACCATATTTTATGAATGAGAAGTACCTCTACTGTGCCTTAGTGCTTTGCTTGCAACAAATATACTTACTACCTCCCACCTGCAATCCTCAAGGAATCGAGCCTAACAGCGTTACCTTTCACTGATAATAATGTTTATCTCCTGTGTTCTTGAGAGACGGGGAAAAAAAAACTTGGGAGGGCCAACTTTTATCTGTTATATATGTAAGTTTTATCTGTTATATTCCAAAATTACTTTTGATGGAGCATTGCCCTAATTTCCAAGATGAGATTGTTAAAGCTTTGTTTCATCTTAATCCCTCTGCTTAACATTCGCTGGGATATTGGCACACCAAAGGATCTCGAGAATGCTGGAACATCCGGTGAGGGCTCACCTTGAACGAGCCCTAATACAAAGGCTGTACCTGCAACGTCTTCCATCCAAGTTTTTATTATCCTTGGAACCCTTCCGTCTGTCTTCACCACTCTGTCAGGGTATGTATTTGTTGCTCCTTTAAGGCTTGTCAAGTGAAGCAAACTTTAGTACTGTAGCTGCCTTGGGAGAAATAATGGATATTATACTGTAGGTACGTTCGGGTTTATCAAGCACAAAACTGCCAGGAAGCCCAAACTGCATTGCCTATCCTTGAGGGAACTCTATGGGTTGAGAGCCATTCAGCCAAAATGCGTTGAGTTCAACATTCATTAAGTCTCACCTGATGTTAACTGATGGTTAACTATAACCCCCTACAACTACATTTATTTAGTTCTGTGTATACACCAATTTCATGTTGTCCCAGCCAAACAGGCAAGTGATTTAGGGATCACAGCTCATTGAGCCGATCCCCAATTCATGGAAAGACTTAGTGATTTGCAGCATGCTGTAGTTCATGTTCTTTCATAGGGTGAAATGGATGCCAGTATCATTAATCTCTATAAGGAAAGGATAGCAGGTATGTCGGCCATATTATGAAACTCCCCTGCTTGGCTGATGCATGGCCACCACTTTGTCTTATGTGCTCACATCTAACTGGATTCCTTAACACCATCAGATTTTCAGGAGCCTCTCTCCAGCTGACTAACTTATGAATACAGAACACATTGCCGTAATCATTATTTTTTATTGCAGATATAACAAGTGATATATCAGAGGTAGAGGCAGTAAAATTGTTTTTAAGTGATTATGGAATTGTTTTGTTCTACCCGGCTGCATGAAATGGACAACTAAATCAAGGCACCAAGGATTACAAAGTCACTTAATGTGAGCCGTATGTGGTGCCAGAGACAGAGCATACCATTAACATTTGATCTAATCTTGTATTTTTTGACACAATACATACTTTAACTTGCCTTTTCATTCGTTTGAGTACCCAATTTATGTTTTTGTACATGTTTTTTTGTGGTTGGAGGGCAATGGACAACCTGGAGTGAACGTGCACAGACATAGGGAGAGCATGCAAGCTCCACACAGAAAAGTCTTCAAGTGGATGTGAACTCTGGACCTCTTTTTGCCTGACAGTCTAATGCTCAATGTTTTCAGCTCTAATAAATGCCCCAAAAGTTAAAGAATGCTCTATTAAATATGGGCAGCTTCTTTCTGAATTTGTTTGCATTTCTTCATTAGCAAATTTTGCATCTCAACAACAACAACCTCCTCTTTAATTACAACACATCAAAAGTTTCTATGCAAACATAGCCACTGACTCAACAGGGAAGTGTAAATTAGTGATGCTGACCTGACCCCTAACCCAAATAAATGTATTCATGGAAATCACAATGACTTTGCATGACAGAGCCTGGGAGGAGCTCTATAAAGTAGGTAGTCAATGCCATATTGATTCTCCTCTCTCCAGAGACCCTACAATCTCATTTGGCCATAACTGGTCAGGTTCTCGGTAGGGAGGATACGGACAAATGATAGCAGCTGCCCCAAGAAAAGGCCAAATTTATGCAGCGATTGGAAAAGTAGATTAAAAAAAATTATGCTGTATTAAATTAGTGTGATTTCATAACCCTCTGATGGATCTTGAATACACAAATCAGAAATTATTACTCATCTGTCTATTGTTTTTTTTCCCCAAATGATGTGGAATGGTGTAGCAGCTTTACGGTGGTGCTTAAGGCCCCTGGGAGCTGACTGCATAACAATCTTAGCTCATCTGAGCTGGCTTCGTGACACAAGACATCTGTTTGGGTTGTCTCAGAACATTCTCGATCAGACATCGATTGAGTAAATGTCATCGCCTGAGCGGAGAGGCTTCGAAGCTGCTCAGAGACTGTCAGCATGTCGGTGTGCCCTCATTGTGCTGTTTGAGATTCAATTGTTAGCCACACAGATTTACAGGAATTGCATTTACAAAATGGTTATATTGATTTACTTTATTTCCAAGTAAATTAAATAAATTATTGTACTGTGGATGAATGATGTTTCTTCCCAACGGTGTACAGTGTCTTGCAGCATTCTTGGGAGAGCCATTTGCTCTTGTTTGTTTCATACGTCAGGGTGAAATCAATGTTGGTGCAGTGTTCCAAAAAGCAAACAACACATCATTTTTCACCTTCAGGCTCTATATTCGATTATATCGAAGTACATAAAAGAAACACAAAAAATGCCAAGTGTTGTATTTTTTTTTTTTTTTTTTACGAAACATAAAGACACTGTCGTGATTTTAATATTGTTGAGGCCAATTAACTTCCTACATTGTAACCTGGAAGCAACACTTCGGACGGCGCCTTCCTGGGAGATTTGTTGGACAAAGTGCAGGCTATTTCTCCAGGGTGCTAGGCAGGATCCAAAATCTTGCCTTCCCATATAAATAGAAAATGTGGGTCAAGCCCTGACCATTTCTGTTTCAAGCTTCAGTGAAATTGCAAGCAGATGAAATCTAATGAAAATAAAAACCACTGCAGAGACCCATGATTCAAATCACCTTGCCTGTCTTTTCTGTTTTCTTTAATTGTTTTGAGTCATAGATCCAGTCATATTAGACTAAATAGCAGATGGCGACTCCACATAGCATACATGTCAGATATACTTTAAATGTCTTGAGATTTTTCCCCCAAATAAAAGAAAAATAAGGATCAAATGGCAAACACTGCACAAACCCCCCCAGCACATATTGATGTTGTCTGCATGGGTTTTAGCCCTCCTATCCACAAGACCAGTGAGATTAACACAGTTACTCGTCCAAAACACCTATTCGAAAATCTATTGAACTTTTAAAGGGGCACACTCTATCTCTTTATTAATCAATTTATTTCATTTTTACTCAACACTTTGAATCTAATACATCAAAACTGGCAAATGTAGTATTCATGAATGCATTACCCATAATGACTGATGCAGTGGCATACAGAGGTTGATGTAACCAGACTCACCAACCCCATTTATATCTACCTTGATGCCCACACTGAAGGCCCATGTGTGAATGAATTGGCAATAATTATAATAAAAGTTTTGGCAGCCTTAGGGTTAATCTCCAAAACTCTAAACACATTTTCTGCTTCACACACAATTCGCAATTCAAAATGACACTTTCTAAATGTGCTGAACTCAGTTCCTTGCATAAGTCACATGTTTGTCATTCAAATTGACTCTGCATGAGCTAATTGGCCAATATTTGTGCCACCTGTTCAAACACCTCTGTGGTTAATTGTTGCCACTTCAATCAGGAAGTAAGCACTAAAAAAGACCACAGGTGAGCAACAATGGAAGATGCTGCAGGGAAGAAGAGGCAGAGGGAGGGTGAGAATGAAAGGGGAGGCAGAGTGAGAAGTCGGGGTAGAGCTGGTAGAGGAGTTCATGGCCAAAGAAGATAACAACTTTCAAATGAAATCAGAACAACCTTTGTTAATTATTTCATCAACCATGGGCTAATACTGTGAGCGGCTCGACAGAGTGTGCAGCCAAACTTGAGTAATTTCACTCTCACTTCTGTCGTGCACTGACATTTAGACTAGAGTGCAGATAGCCTGTTTACTTAATTCATGGCTGATGTCAAACAATAAATGTAATTTACTCAACTGTGGGGGAAATATCTTTAGCTTGCATTGTCCAAGCCCTACATTTTTTGTTTTATTCTCTTTTTTGGGTTTTTCCAAAGGACTGAGATACTCAACCATGGAGGGAGGAAGGGGCCAAACATTCACTGGTTTATAGGAAGCTGCCATTGATCACTTTCACTTACCGGTATTTTGGAGAATAATAAAAGCGGACTATGGGAAATTCAAAGCCACATCCAAGACGACACCATTTTCCGCTTGTCCACGTTAGCTCCCAACCTAAAGCGCAACTAAATCAGATTAAAACAACTTTAATAAGGTGCCTTTTGAGAGAATCTCGGAAGGACACAAAGAGCTCAGATGTAAGTACAATATTAACTACTACAGTACATAACAAGCAGTGTTGTTTCTCAGTGTACTGGATAACACCATATTAACAGATTTTTGTTCTTTGTTTTCACAGAGAACTGGAAATGGATGATCATGCAAGCCCACATGAGTTCATCTTTATAGATGATGCTGGGTTCCACCTTGCAAAGACCAGAAGAAGGGGACGAAACATCATTGGCCAAGAGGCCTTTGCAGATCATGGGAACATCGCACTGTGTGCTGCCGTCTCCAGTACGCCTGGTGTCCTCCACCATCATGCCAGCCTTAGATCAAACAACACAGTGCATATTCTCAGATTTCTGGACAGACTCCATAATATTATCATGCCACCAAAGCACATGAATGATGCAGAGCATCAAAGAAACTGTTCCGTTGTAGTATGGGACAAAGTGAACATTCATTGTGTGGCCTCAGTCCAAACCTGGTTTCCTGACAATCCACCATTTCTCATGAAATCCCTCACACCATACTCACCATTTCTGAACCCCATAGAAGAGTTTTTTTCAGCCTGTCCAGGTATATGACTGGCAGCCCTATGTGCACATGCCTCTAATGCAGGCAATGGAAGAGGAATGTGATGAAATTGAAGTGGGTGCAATTCAGGGATGGATAAGACTCACGGCTTCCCTCGATGTCTGCAAGGGAAGCTATTGCATGTGCTGTGGATGAGGCGTTGTAGCCAGACCCCGCTGTGCAACAAGATGTTGCCTAATTATTTTTAATGACTCTTTTTTTATATCGATACTTTTTTGCACATTTCTTGCCTTAATTTTGTTAATGAAGCTTTTTTGTTCACTCGAATGTAAATACTTCTGCTTTGCAGATGTTGCACTGACTTGTTTGGTGGAGGACAAATAAAAAAAGATTTTCTAAAATTTGACACATTTTAGTGCAATGGCACAGTTGGCTCAAGATGAGAGCGTTTTTTTAGTCATGCCCAACAGTTTGTAGTTGGTTAGAGTAGACAACGAATGAATTACGTGCCATTTGGTGCAAACGTTTGATTCTGATAATGATATATGTAGTTTGGTTTGCAGGATCTTAAGTTATTTTGCAGTTTGGATGTGTGGTTTTGTGAATTATGTTAAATGTGTTTGATAAAACGAGCCTAATTTACAAAATTGTGCAAACTGTTTTCAAGTGCACCAAATGAAGGAATTGAGTGCAATGAGCTGATGGGAAAACTGCTCAAAATGACCCAGAAATGTTAACACATTTGCACATACTTTATGCACATTGAAGAAAAGTAGACTTTTGTACAATATCTCACTAAATATATTTACATGACATACAATTCGCCATCAGTGCAATACATAGGAATGTTGCATATTTACCAAATGTTAGACTCTTTCCTTTATGAAGAAATATAACTCCAATGACAGAAGCTGATATAACTTAATGTGTAAAGTAACGTGCAACTTTCATATTGTTAACAGCTTCACAGGAAAATAATATAAAATCTTAGTACCCCCTTATCAATAATCAAATCTCAAGCATTGAAAAAATTAATAGATCACATGTATGTATATGTCTTCATACATGTAATGGATTACTTTTGTACAAATATGTTAACTTTGGCAGTTTTTCAGGAACAAAGTTATCGGAAAAATATGAAACAATATCAAACTGTCCGCAATGTTATGTAAGATTGCCTTCCAAAGCTCATGTTCACAGTGGTCTTTCAGAAAGGCCGGAAGCTGATGTGAATGAATAAAAAGAAAACATTCCATCCTTTCAGCTAAGACTGTTAGCACTGTAGGCTGTCGTCACTGTTGTCATGGTTATAAAATTACAAACACCTATGAAGGTCTACATAGCAGTCATCGCCATAAAAAACATGGTCTATTGTCAGGTTGACTTAAAATACAAACAGTTTGAAGGCAAGGACAAGACCCTGCTCGGTTGTCGCTGTGGAATCATGGGAGAGACAGGAATGAGTCGAAGAAGCGGAAGAACGCGAGAAGCCAAAAAACGAGGGTGCAAAATGAATGACGTTGCAACAATCAAAACGCCACACGGTCAGAAAGGACTTACACCGGACAAAATAATCGAGCAAATTTCAGACATACTAAGTTCACCATAATCCATATACGTTGGTTCTGTTCTTTTTTTTATACTGGTTTGGCACTTTATTGGAACAAAGCTCTGTCCAAAAAGACTAAATGTTGTACAAAATGTATTTCATGTCTCATGAACATAACTTTTAGAATATAGTACTTAATAGTAAGCATACGGTAGGTAAACACTTTTACATACTGTAGTTTTAAAATGAACATTCCAACATATGTTTTACACACATGCACAAAAACAAACAAACAAACACAACCCTCTCTCCCCCCCTCCTTCCCTCCTCTATCTTGCTGCCTTGCCACATTTGGGCTTTTGGGACAATCTCATTACCAGGCTTCTGTCCAGAAAATTTCTACTGCCTTGTCTCTTTTCGTTTTGCCATTTTTCCATTTAAGACAACACAACTCTTAACACTGCATTTTTGGTCCACATTACGACACTTCCTCTGCTGAGCGTGTATCCGTCTTGAGACGCACAAACTCTTTGGCCACCTCATCGTTGGTCCTTTGAGAGAGTATCCTCATGATGGTGAGGCCAGTTTCATCCATGGAGATACTCTTCATCAGGGGGTAGCAGGCGGAGCAGCTGCCCTTGTCTGCCAGCTCTCGGAGCTGGATGACCGTCATGCCGATGATACGATCCTCGCGGGCAAAGCAGTAGTCCTTTACTGAGACGTGCAGCTCATAGGCCTCTGGACCATGTTCGTTACTCAGAACACTAGGAGAAATGTCACAGAAAGATCAGGAATGTTCAGATATGTTCACATGATCAAAAAGCAATTGAGATGTTTTGCTTTATATTACTGCAGTACCTCAGTATTCAGAAAATGTCATGATTAAATCTGAAGGGTCATACAAATAATTCTGATACGGTCTGTAAGTTTCACTTTCATATTTGTAATTGTAACAACTCTTGAAACACCCAAAGTATAATATATATATATATATATAATAAAGCGTCTGAGTTTTCAGAAAAGCGCTATATAAATAAAATGTATTATTATTATTATTAATATGAAAGCCTTGAACATGTATGCAAAATAATTGTCTTTGTATGTTGACATTCAGCTTTGTTCACAGCTGAATATAATAAGTCACTCAGGAAGAGAACTGAGTGACATTCTATATTATTCCGGATCTAAAGCTGTGTTTGGACAATTCAGTCATGTTTTACAAGTGAAATTATTGCTTCTATTAAAAAATTTGCCTTTTCTAACTTTGCACAAAATAAAACTGACCGTATGTATCCAGCACAGGGCCTAGACCTAGATAGTCATTGGTGTTGCAAATCTAATACAACCTTCTGTTACTTTCTTGACTTGGCTGAAGGAATGACAGCCCATAGACTGAATTGAAGAGTGTATAGAGTGTATAGGAATCACTTGCCCTCTTTGAACTGTTCCAGTGGAGGAGGTAGAAGTGCAGCTGAAGCAATTGCATTGTATTCACTACTGAGAACAGTTGGAAGCCCTGTTACTTCAAAGTATTATTGCTGTGGTACTGTAAGACGCTAAAGGCTTACATGTGGTGTGCATTGAATACTAATTCTAAGAAACAGCAGTATACAAGATGTACATTAATATGATGCATACAGCATATAAGCAATATGCAGGGTGGTAACATGCTGTTAATAATATATTTGTTTTAGAACACCATCTCAAAGCAGGAATACTCACTATTGGAATGTTTCATTGTACTTTGGTGACCAATTGTTATTCTTGGTCTTGGTGCTGAATTTGCGTTTTTTATCAGCAAGGTGTGGCCCGAGGGCATTGACCTCTACAAATGGCCGGAACATAGCGTTGGTTTGCCAGATGAGGTTGTTCACTGCGACCACTGAGAAATGCCGGGGAAAAAAAACACAAAACATTATTATTATTTTTACATTTCAAAATGTTTGTGTCTTATTCTTGCAGAAAACTGGCTAATAATTGTTTACTATCCAAAATTGTTGAACTGTTTAAACTTATCAGAAGCTTTATTAAGAAAGCAATTTGATGTGAGTGCCAATTAACCAAATAAAAAAATATTTTCATTGGGTTGTATTATTTTATTCAGAAATCTTTTTTAATGTATAGACACATCAGAGAAGAAGCTTCTTTTTTTCTTATCTTCTTTGGTGGCTGCCAAAAGTAATTTTGCAAAATGTGTAAAAATAAAAATGTTAATCAGCATAAATAAAGATGATGTGGAAAACTAATTGCAAAGACACTAAAGCCCTTCAATCTGCTGTAATGGGTCCCCTTTAATAGAAACATCAATATATAATTGCCATAGGAACTGGTAATCATATTGTAAGGTTACTGCTGCTGGCTGATTACAACTGATTACCAGCTGCAGTGCATATGGTGTTACCGCGGGAGGAAGAACAGATGTCATGGCTGTTATGTATATTTTTCTCCAACTTGCAAAAAATATAAACACAAAACAAAGCATTAAATGGTAATTGCACTATAGCTTCCTTTCTCCCATCTGAAGAAGTCATATCCCTCGACCTGTGCCAAACAAACACATCAGTGTATGATAAGTCCATTCTTTCAGTGAGCCTAGGGGCGCTTT
Organism: Brachionichthys hirsutus; assembly: GCF_040956055.1. Lineage (NCBI taxonomy): Eukaryota > Metazoa > Chordata > Actinopteri > Lophiiformes > Brachionichthyidae > Brachionichthys > Brachionichthys hirsutus. The sequence goes on from NW_027180407.1 coordinate 124,735, forward strand.
TTTATTTAGTGAGTAAAATATATATGAGCATCTGGTACCACTTTGGAGTGTGTTTTTGTCTGTTAATGGATACATTGGGCAAAGAAACATTTCACCCAAATGATCAACCCATTTGTGACACTAGATAAAATCAAGAAGGTTTGTTGGATAACTGAGAACCTACACAGACATGTCTCGATGAAAAGTCAGGAAAGTAATAATAAAAATGTTATCCACCAATCCATTTTGATGAATACATTTACAATTTGTATTTGCGATAGAAAAAGAACAACAAAATAATTCGAATTTCATCGTATTTTTAACCTTACTAAAAGTTCAAGCATTTGCAGAAAGGAGAAAACTATTTGGATTTCTCGAATTGCTCAGTGAATGCTGACCTGCTGAAGGGACTCGAGGAAAAGTCAAGGGACTTATCTTGGCACCATGAAAAATACAGACTATCCAGGTAAATAAATCATGAGGGTTAGACGTTTTCATATGCTCAGCAACTATAGACAAAAAAGACTGCAGTATAACCCCAGACGTGGTTGTGGCAATTCTTTTCAAAGCAAATTCAAAACTTTAATTAATAAATGCAGTTGAAATTAACAGTCAGACAATTGAAGTCAACACCAGGAGCTGACAAAGAGTATTAATCCGTTTTTGGATTGAAATGTCAAAAGAGCATTCTGAGTAAAGAAAAACCTCACCCTTCACGCTGACTTTGTGCTCTCCAGTGCCAGGATGAGAGATGAGATTCACTTGCATCGACACCTCCCCCACCGATCCATTGGATGTCTGGTCTGGACAAGTACCAAAACAACAACAGGAGAATTAGAGTCAGGCCAAATGGAAATGAGAGAGAATGGAGGACTGACACTTGAGGGAACCAGGGAGAGTAAGAGAGGCTGCAGGTCAATTACCCAAAACTGTATCCATATATGAAAGCTTAAAAAAACTCAATCTAAGACATGATTTTAACACTCTAGTAGCCAGCAGAGAACAAGGGGAAAAGACGAGATGTGAACTAATCTGTTTGGATTGAAGGCCATGGAAGAAACTGATGGATTGAAAAACTCACTTAAAAAAACAACAACAAAAAATCAGAGAGGAGGTACAGAGGACAATAGAGCACGTGTAACAAAAGCACGTGTAAAAGACGAACTATCCTTTTGGGCATGTGCATCAGTATTACAGTTTCAATCACAGAGGGACATGTAGTCGCTGGGAAACATGACAAACTGATTGCTCACCATGAGACTCGCTTTTGCATCACACATGGTCCTACCTATTATGAGTGCCCCTAAATAATGTCTTGTGTTTCACCAAGTCTGGTAAAAAAAAAAAAAAAACATTTGTTGAACACTGGGAGGAAAGAAACAGTCTGGTTGATGAAGGGGCATGTTGATCCAATATCAAATCAATAAATGACAAACATGCAGTGCCCATTACAGCTGGTAATGAATAAACGAGCCTCTGATTTATTCTAATGATGCCCTGAGAGGTTGGGGAGGGGAGGACACAACAAATTGATGCTGGAGAATTAAGTCCTGAACCACTAAAAAATTAGCAGAGCGAAAGCCGCAGCCATCAGCAAGAAAGAGTCTACATGTTTGTGTCAGAGAAAGTTAGTTGATTTGTGCCTTAATGAAATAAACAAACAGGTATTCACACAGCAGATGGGGTGTCAGTGTGAGACCAGTGTGTGAATGTGATGAATGGTGTATAAGGATAAGATGAGGGAAGGCTGAAGTCCATAAAAAAAATGGTGCAGCGAGAAAGTTCAGCGGATATAGTGAGGAAAAAGCAGCAGATAAGGCAATGCATTCATGATTGTAGAGTTTTAGATTATTCCAGTGACTTTATTCTACTTGATTTGCTTTGCTTTGAAAAGACTATGGCGTTGCCTTTAATCCACACCAAGGGCAAATTAACAGCAGACTTCATTAAAAGTGGAAGGTGACAGAAAACCTGCTGTGTGAAGCAATATGTTTGTTTTAGTATTAGATTTCCACTGAAGCGGAAATCATCTTCCTCCTCTCAGTGACTCTAACAGACAAAAAGGCACATGTGGTCTTCAGAGAGCCCACTGAGCTGGAATAGACTAGTGTGTGGGCTAAATGTGTTGCTGGCGCAGAGCACATGGGGTTGGTGATTAATGGATCAGTCTCCAATGTGCAACATCAAGCATCCCCGCACTGTTTACCGACCTAATGCACATCAAACACCTCACTAGTCCCACTTATAGACATCACATTACATTACCTTAGTCAGAGAGTGACAACATAGTGTGAACTCAAAAAGGGGAAGGACGGGATGGGATGTGAAGAGGAGAAATGTCTCAGAATAGCACATATTGAAACTCTGTGCATTGCTGCCAGTCCTAATCACCGGTTGGGTCCACTGACTTCCTGGCTCAATAGCGTTCTCCCATCATCAGCCTGGTTCTGTAATGTTCTGTTCCACAATGCTGAACACACTGAGGCAACCAGGAGCTCAAAGCTTCAACACTTCATTGGACTGGATTCTACTGGATACCTGAAGTTGTTTCTGCCTTCTAACAGAAAGCACCAGTGAAAGAGCTTGTTCCATATAGAGACAAATGACTGAGACAACGTAAAAGAAAGATCCACTTCACTGTAAATCTTGTAGTTTTAACTTTAACTAGCTTTAAAAAGGTTTCTTTTCACAAACTTTCTAACCACATTATAAAAACCTTAAATTATTCTGACTTGGTTGTGTCTCTTTCCATCACATAGTTCTATTCTAGCCTGAACCGATTCATTGGAGACATGTTTTCCAGTCACAGAAACATCTTTATTGTTTTTGGCATTTGAATGTCCAAGCAGTACCACTTCCTGCAATGAAAGGTTGAGGTTGAGGTTCATCTGTTTGAACTCCTTACCTTGTGAGGTTTGGGTGCATATATACTTCTTGATCAAGGCATCTGTAGGTTGAGTGTAAAGGCTGAGAGCATATTTGAGAGACTTCATGTCGGGGCTCTTTTCAAGGAAAGTTTTCTTCAATCCGTTTCCTCCAGCATGGAAGTATTGCTGCATTTAATGAAATAAAAGAGCGGCTCAGATTTCTAATTGTCCAAATTACCAAGAAACATTGGAGCATCGTTGAACACAGTGGCAAAGTGTTTCCAAGACCTGCTTACAGTTAACTGAAAAAGCAGCCAAGGACAGTATTGAACGTATGCATTTTACAAAGTGCAGACACAAAGGGGACGGGAGAGAACAGTAATAGCTACTTTTCTAACTACGGTAATTACCACGCATTTACCCCTGAAGCCCATGATTGGATGGTTAATGGAGGGTGACCACGGACAGATCTGACTAAGAAAGGAGGCGTTGCAGTTAAACAACGATAGGGTCTAATGTAGGCCCTCTCTTCTCAACAACACTGAATCGTTGCTGGAGTAAGAGAGGGGTTCTGTAGAATACATCGTGACTCTTTAGTTTTAATCCGAGTTGAAATAGTTGCCATCAAACAATGGTATGTGTAAATTATACAACAATCATGCAGATTGGTTTGTTGGTCTGTTTTCTGCTTTTAGCAGAATACTCAAAAGGGCAATGGATTTTTGATCACACATTTTAGAGTATTCTACATTCTATCTCTTCAGGCCTTTTTTTTCAAATTCAATCATCATTTCATTTCATTGTCCTTGAAGCTTATGTGCGGTTTGCATCTTTTGCTTTGGGTGAAGATGGGCTGATGAAATCTGCACAAACGACTACTTTATACTGTTTGTGTAAACGGCGTGTAATACCAATATCAGATCATATGAAAAAGGTGTGAAATGGTTGCTTGTATCAAAAGCATTCCACTAACAGTAAATCACATTATCTTTAACAGCTACGATGAATATGGAGGAAAACAAAGTGCTGAATTTCTCCTTCTTAACTCAGTTCGGAGTTGAAAGAAAGTAATACGTTGTGCCTCATAAAAATATCTGAAAATGACAGCAGGCCAGCTTTGCCTCATGTGAACGCCCATATATGGTAGGGAATGTACCGTACCCATGAGCCTACCCATTATCTCAGAGATTTAAAGTTCAGTCTAGGTAACTAAATGTACTCTTGGCCAAAATCTGTGCACTGTGTTCAAGCTGTGTAATGTGCAAAAAAAATACTAACTTTGTCTTTTACTGTAGCATGCATCTTCAGAGTAAGAGATTATTGTAGTATAGTAAGTTTATTTTGCTGGAGTTGTTGCCTATATGTTTCTAAATAAATTCACCAATGTGACAAACATGGCCAACAGGTCAGATTTAATTACATGAACAAGCTGAGGAAACTCCTGCACTCAGCTCATGGGTCGCTTTATGCCAAAGCATCCATACACTTAATTATGCATAACTCTATGCTTGTGTTACACCAGGCTCTATGAAGTGTGTTGGTGTAAGCCATTTGAGGGCCTGTAGCTTTTTGTACTTGTGTGTGGACTTACATTTTCAGCCCTGGAAGATATAGCTTCTGCCGTTCCTGCAATATATTGCATGTTGTGACACAGAAAAGTGCTTGCAAAGCACTTCGTGACCTGGTCGACCAACCAGCATCGAAGCCAGTGCAATCCATTTCACAGTGTCCTTGATTTACAAACTTTCCATTTCATTTTACTTGCAAATCTCTGCTATACCTTATGTGCCACTCTTGTCTTTCTGAAAGGTCAGGTTTCAACTCTTGCTGTACAGCCGACAGGATAATCAACATAAAACTCACCTTGATGGTTGGGAGAACAAGGTCCATGGCCGCACACTGTCGTGGAGTCAGACTTCTGGCTTCCTCTCGAATGACATGCTCCTAGAGTTATAGCAGATAAAGTCAAGCAGTCTAAAGTTGGTAAAAAAGTCGCATTCAGATGAAAAGAATTACAATATCTTACAATAGAGAACCACTTTAAACAACAGTCTTGGATAAATTTGAGCCTTGCCGTCATGCACCAACTCTGAAAATCTATGTTAATCATGAAAAGAAAATGTTTTTGGTCAATTTGACTTTAAATTATTCAAAGTTGGGAAGCAATTGCAATATATGAAATTGCATTAATTCCCAAGCATCTCCCTTTCTGGGTATAGAAGCCATTGCATTGATGTTGTAAGAAAAGAGGTTCAGAATGAACTAAAATCATGAGAATAAAACCTCTACTGCAGATATTATATGAAAAGGCACATGAAAATAATTGTCATGCGTCTGGCCTCTCTGAGCCTGAAACATCTGAAAAAAGACCCAGAACATTCTTACTGAGGCGACAGCGCTACCTACTACGCCACCCATCCAAATTACAATAGCAGTTAGCAGTTACAACACCGGTCGGGTTGTGCTGTATAATTGTAAAAAATAATGCAAAATTTTATAGTACATATATTATATAGTGTATAATAATTATATATCGTAGAGTGTAGACTCTGAAGTGAGTTCGAACCATAATTGACCATGACAAACCTGTGTAATCTATAACATCCTAAATTTACTTTTTGCACTGCACATGCTGTAATCCATGTTCATCATAATTAGGGCTCTCAGTAGAGGTGTAGGAATAACCTTTTACAAAAATGACAGTGCGTGCGTTGACATTGAGCGATCCCCTTGGAATCCAACATTATAGTGTTCAGACATTATTCAGTTTATGCATCCAGAACTGCCATCTGTACCTTCAGCTTGGAAAGCTGTCCCAAGTCCTTGGCTGCGTTGAAGATCATCTGAGCTCCTTGCTGTTAGGGAAAAAGGTATGTTCCATTATACGAACATGCAAAGCAACAGATAAAGAGGATAAAGGTGAACACATATCTGTGTGTGCTTTAGCTGCAAATGCGACTGGTGACAAACAAAGAAATTGAGTACTCCTGTGATCAAAAAATGTCTTCCTGATCCTTATATAAGAATTAGCACAATGAAAAAAAATTCTATGTGTGAAGATTTTGCAACGCTATGTTGTTTAATCTCTTGTAAAGTGATTTGTGCTACAAGGGAAAGAACAGATGGAGGAAATGAGAGGGAGAGACACATGGAGAACAGGAGGGAGGTGGAAGGGAAGCTGGGTGATGGAAAGCGACAGGAAAGGGGAAAAAAGACAGACAATTAATCAGACTCACACTCTGGTCATTCAGTGGAGGCAGGACAATTGTCCTCTCAATTGTGTTTAGTACGATTTTCCATAGCTCTTTTAGGACTCGTTTCAGAACAGTTTTCTCACAGATCTTGGCAAACAGCATCAAGCTGCAAATTGGAAAGGAAAAAATAAATAAATCAGGTCAACAGTTAGAAGTCTGAAACTAAGCCAAAGTAACTGAAGGCTCCAATTGACGATATTATCATTAATAAAATTATTATAGAAAAAAATCCCACTGTTGATTCTTGGAATAATGCTGCAGCTTTACTCTTTAATCTCATCCTTTTGTGCTAGCAGGGTATCAGGAGGCAAGGCAGGACGAAGGATTTGCTATTTCCATATCATTAAGAGGATTCGCTGTAATACTCCATTGCCCTCAATGTCACATTACCAAATGGTTGGGAGTCGTTCCCAAAGCCAGCTGAATGTTTTATTTCAAGAAATCAGGGAGCAGATAGACATGCTCTTTTATTCTCAGCAAAGCCTGGGTTACAGGTTGGCCTTGTTTCCTGTCAGGAGGAAGAGAACGAGGCAGCAAATACAGAGCGGAGTGGGGAATATTTTCTGTTTATTTCATGTGGTTATGTTCGAAAGTAGAAATCACTTTAGAATATGACTTGGCTGACTACATAGCAAAGTGTGCTATTCACAAACTACACAAGTGTTGGATCTTCTTCTCCCCTACTCATTATCTCTGCAGTGGGAGGGTATAATGTAATATCCTGGCGTTCTGCTTGTTTATCGGGTTCTTTTTTTGTGTTTAAAATATGTTTACATGCCAGAGGAGCTCTGCTGCAAATATATATTGCAAAGCTATATATATTTTCTTGATAAATCAGTTTTAATCAATAGGATTAGGCACCATAGCGCTACAGCATGCATGAAACTAAACATCTAATATTTATTCTATATTCATTATTTACATTTTCTACACACCGCGTTTTGATCTGCCTTCACAAAACTCCTGAAGCCCCTTTATGAAATTTGACATGTGACATTGAGGCTGTCCGATCGTCAATCACCGTGAGTGACAAAGTGAGATTGCCTGTGACTGAGTATAGCAAACCAAAAAGGTTGATTTTTAAGAATAATTTATATTTTCGTGGACTGTCTGTCTGTTTGGAGCTCTTTAGCAATCCTAGCATCCACAGTTATGGCACCATTCATCACATCAGTAAGAGTACGTTTACAGAGAATGGCTCTTTTTAAACTAGTTTGACAACCATCTTGCATGATTTCCCACTAATACCCACTTTTTATCCAGAAGGTCCATAAGAGGCCGGAGGACCGTCTCTGCGTCCATGGCAGCGTTGCTCCCTTTCGCTGAACCTTTCATCTGAACTAGCTCCTGGTTCATCTGCTTCACACAGTCCTCAATCACAGGTTTAAAACTGTGTGATGAAAAATAAAAAATCTTAAAATCCTATTAGAATATTGTAGACTGGACTGCCGGGGGACTTCTGATATGCTGATTCGTTCTATTAGACCTAATTCTATCTAATCAGTCTTGGAAAATTTCTATTACAGAAAAATAAATTTATGGGCAAATGAACCTCAATAATTCCACACATACAAAAATACTCACCTGGAGCCAAACACTCCACTGAGCTCATCCAGAACTGTGTTGAGTTTATTCTGCAGCTCCTTCAGCAGCTCGCTGGCTTCTGCATCCAGCTGTTAGTGGGAGGCAGACAGTTACCACATCATTTTACCCAATATGCTAGTCCGCATTGACTAGACCTTAAAAACTCTGCCCCAACAGAAATGCCGCTGTTGAGGGGAACTGACAGGTACAGAGGAGTAGCCGGCATCGCTGGTGGCCTCCCACTCATTCTGCCTGCCATCTGTGCCAAGCGACATTCTAAATGCAAATGGGGTGCTCACCTCCAAGCACCACAATGATTTTTTATTTTTTTTGCAGAGACGAAAGACATGGTGTCACTAAAAAGGCAACAATCTATTTGTCTCTCGAAAGGGAACCTTTTTGTCCTCTGCATGCTACACAAATTACAACAGAGACAGTGTGCTGCCTGGAAGCTTCAACCGTGTAACATCTCATCTCTTTTACAAGTCATGCTATAAAACAGATATTCTGACAGTGTAATCATCTGACTATTTATGCTCAGGAGGAAAATGTTCACTGCAGGGGGAAATACTAATAGTTGGTTTCACTATGAAAAATCATGTGCAATATTTTTAGTTTTTCTTTGATGAAGAAGAGACGCTCCAGTTTTGCTAAAAGGCAAGCCCCTTAAATCCACTGACTATATAATATCTGCAGTACAATGTAATAGGAAATTCAGACATGACTTGCAATAAAGTCAGACCCTAAGTTTTTTAACTTTGCTTTTAATGTCTAATTTTAATTTTTATATTTTATCTCATTTATTTTCATGTTCATATTTTAATGTCTGTATTGCTTTGCTGTTTTTATCTTATGTACTTTCTGTAAATTTTGAGTGTCTAGAAAAGCGCTATATAAATAAAATGTATTATTATTATTATTACTAAGTGCCAGTTTGAAATGTAGGTTTCGGAATGTTCTAAGAAAAAGCATGTTATGTGATATTTGTATAATGCTGTGCATCTGTCTGCATTTGTTAATTGTTGTTGGGGACATATTCTGTAATGCGCAAATTAAAAAAACTAATGCAAAAGTTACACCTGAAATATACTCAAGCGGCATCATTTTCTTTCAGAAAACATTGCTTTAACTTTAGTGTTACGATATAGATATTATTTATTTAACTTAAATCTGATCATTCATTAACAGAGACCATGAATAATTTAAATGCTGGGATGATGTAAAGACACATGGTGTCGCCGTCCATCACATAATGATAATGGCCTGGGAGTGACCCAGGTTGAGATTTGCTGATTGGTGAGGATGTATAGACCAACCTCAGCTGAGAGCGCAGCTGGACAGATTTGTAAAAGTTTGAGAAGCTCATTGGACACATCCTGAAAAATCCCATGTGAAGCATTTTGGGGCTGCAGCCTGGGGGAATGATAAAGATGATCAAAACCACAGCCGGAGTCTTGGTGATACTCTGACTTGGCTATTTACTTTAGGTGACAGAGGTGGAGCAATACAATTAAATAAATATCGCTCTTCTAAATTAGCCATGGATAGAGGAATGACAGAGAGCGAGAAAGCAAGCTAAAAATAAGTATGGGATCGGTTGGATTCAGCCACTATCCCAGAGCACAAGGGATGGTGAGCTTGAGCAGCCTGCCCAGTGGCATGATGGGTAATTCAGATTCAGTATGCTCTGTGGCACATGCTGCTAGAGGGGTTTGAGGGGTGGGGGGTTGGGTGAAAGGCATAGGAGCATGGGGGGGGGAGTAGCAGGGAGGATTTATTTGAGGATCATTCAGTCAATGGTGGGAAGGGGTGTTGAGGAGTCCTATTGCACACACCTTACAGAAGGACACAACCCCCTCCTCCTGGAGACAGAGAGCACAGAAGGGATACGAGGGGAAACAGAAGACACAATGACAGAAGACAAAATGCAAGGCAAGACAGGCGTTAGATACTCGAGAGGAACGTGCTTGTAAGATTTGAGAAACCAACACCGCTGCTTCTCAAGTTAGACCGACAGGTCGGCAGGAAGAAAATCCAATGGTGCTTCAAACCGAACACACAGATTACTTCTAGCTTAGTATTTACAAAAAGGCAAGACACAGGACACACAAGGAGGATTTGAGGCGGCCGAGTAATAAGAGAGTCCAAAGAAATTCATTGAGGAGCTACGGGTGAAGGTAAAAGTTGAAAAGATGACATTGGTAATCGTAATTAGATGTGAGATTAGTCTATGAGATGGTGAAGTACAGAACTGAGGGAGGGATTCCAGCATGTCACTGTTGAGGTCAATTCACTTTCCCGTCAAATAAATGTCTGAAACTATCATTTACAACATAATGACTCGCATATATTTCACAGCAGCCTGCTGAGGATGGAGGTTGATGTCTTCGCATTAACTGACATCAATGCTGCTGAAAGCGTTCTTTAGCAAGACAATCCCGTCAGCCCATTGTGTTCACGGCCTTTAACCTTCCCGGTGATGGAAGAAGAAGGATGCAGCAAAGAAGTTGAATAATTCAAACATTATATTTTAAATAAGGATCGTAAATCTCTACTGAAAGTGAACTGGCTCGAAATTAGACATAAGACATAATAGAAAAGTATAGTTTGGTATTTGACCTGTTTGCCGCCCATGGACTCAAACATCTTCTCCAGCTGGACACGGAGCTGCTGAATGTTGTTGAGGAGGATGCAGGGCTGTAAAAGTAAAAGGAGACCGTTGTACCGAGTAGAATTGTGATAAGAACATAAATTAATTAAATGTATATTTAAAGGTGACACCTGCTACATTAAACTTCGTCCTTCTTCACTCAGCTACCGAATATAACAGATTTTAAACTTGAAACTAGTTAATGCAAGAATATTAAACAGGTACAAATGGTGAAAAACCATCTGTTTTGGTCTCACGACACATCATCCATGCGATGACGCAGCACATGAGACCAGAGGAAGAGCAGGAGAGTCTGCACTGAATGTGTCAGACACTATCGATTCTCCACTCCAGAGCAGGTTTAACAGATGAGCCATTAATCACACTGCTTGTAATAGAGATGCAAATTATTCCTCAAAGTTTTCAGTGAGTCAGATATCTTGTATAATATACCCTGCTAAAAAACAGCAGACAAGCATGTATCACCCCACAATGATGAATAGATTTTAACTCTTAATCCGGCATGGAGAGAGAGATGATAGATGTCTAAATTTACAAAGCAACCAAAAGTGTCCATGCAGCAACACATAGTGAGAGATTTATGAAGTTATTTGCATAGGAGTGGTCAGATTTTACAAAATTGGACAAAAAATAACAAAGTTATAAAATACGTTTTATAAAAGATAAAAAATGTGGATTAAAAAAGTAAAATATTAGCAATAGCAAAAATGTATTTATACTCCTACTATATTTGCAAAGACAGGCTTTCTGACCTATACATGGTCCAGTGGGTCAAATGTCTGCGGATTCACAAAATTAACATTCCTCCTACAAAAAAATCATATTGGTGTTTAATTTGTCTTTTGTTATCCTTTTTAATATTGTTTATTTTCCCATAAATGTAAAAACTGCATTTTCCTGGTGAGGCTGGGTAGGATGTAAGCCATGAAATGTATTAATTCCAATCTTTTACGGTAAACAATCTGAACTGCGGTTCTGCACAGAAACAGCCACATGGCGTTCTTCTCCTCTTCAATCTCCATAAAACACAATCTGGTCGACTATTTAAGATGCAACAACTTCCCATCTGTACCTCTGCCTGTCAGGGTTGCTGCTACTGTGCATCAGCAATCCTCCCTGCACTTTCTGACCCACAATCTCTCCAGCATCCACCAGGATCGAGTCTCAGGGTTCAGTAAATTTACGCTTCACTCCCCAATACCTCTATGAAAACGTGTGCAGGGAGTGATATGGTCAATGCCTAGATGTCAAACATGTTCTGCTTCTGCTGCGATAAAAAAACATTTCAAAATTATGAGTTGATAGAACTGAATACTAACTGTATAATAATATAATCTTGCTGTTGTGCAATTCCATCTGCTCAAATTTTGCTTCTTTTCACCATCTGTCTGTACAAAGCTGTCTTCAGGAGAGGCATTTCTAATGGTTTCTGGTCAACCTGATGAGGTTGTCACAGTAAAGAAACATCTGCCTTCTTGTAATTTCTTGCCAATCTCAATTGAAAATAAGGAAGAGGATTATTGGGCTAGTTGAAAGGCATGTGCATTTAAAAGTTCTTGACATTAAACCATGGAGAGAGAGCTCTAGAATTCCCAGCGACTATCAGCTCTGCACTGAGAGATGATTAATGGACACTTTTGATTGCATTACAGGTCCTAGCACTGAACAAACTTCTGCTATTTAAATGTTTGCCAATGATCTGAATGCAAAGCGCTGAGAGAGCCTTGAAAAGTTTAACATGAATGCATTTGAACAAATGTAACCTTTGGTATAATGATTTTCAGACTGAGTGGGAACTTACCACATTTTCCTTGCTCAAATACAAAGGAAAGTCCTTGGATATGATTGCAGCATACTGCAGCAAAACCTTGTTGATAGTCTGCAGGTAAAGAGAGAGTCAGTTTTATCATTGCAGTTTTCTTTGTGTTCTATATTACCGAATTTCTCGGATTTGCTGACAACATGAAGTGAAAACCTAATAAGAAGAGAAATAAACAGAATACATATTTCAATGGCAAACTCTAATTGTGAATTAGTACACCCAAAATCAGTATTTAGGGTTGGCTGTGGGGTCTTTCCAAAGAGCCTGACCTTTGCAAAGCGGCACATGAAGTGAGCCAGGGCATGTGGGTTTGGACACTCCAGCTTCTTGATAATTTCAAAGCTCTGGTTTAGTTGCGTGAACACATCCACAACCGAACAGGAAAAGAGGGCGTGTTCTGAATTTTGCTGAAACTGTTGCAAGAAAGAGACAGGCAGAGAAACACGTGAGTGTGGAAAGTGACAGCCGGGTGGGAGTCATAATTGACAGATGGATGACAATTTAAAAGAAATAAAAACAACAGAACCGTCCAGGCTTCTAAACTTCTCTCTAATATTCTTTTTAATCCTACTCTTCATTTGGTGTCTTGTATGAACGTGTCTGCATTTGTCATGTTTCTGCATTCAGATTACACTTGAATTCAACATCTGTCTGTAAAAATGTTTCATGTATTGGCCATTAACATTTACTGACTGTATAATATGACTTTATCACCTTTAAGGTACAACCTGTTTTCCATTCAAGCTTGTTTCCTGGTTATTCAAAAATGTCTAACTGGAATTTGATTCCTATTAATTGGTGATGTCTTTAGCAAAATTAGTAAATGAACAATATAATCTTAACAGGTTTGAATAAGAAAGCTGATAATTGTAAAATAAAATAAACATTGAGTAATTACAGATAGCATTGAATTCTTCACATATACTCACTCCATCTTTTTTGTCCCTTTCCAGCGCTCCATTGAGGAAATCCATGGCCACATCCTCATTCTCATCGAGCCACTGGATGACAAATGGCTCAAACCACCTAAAAAACAAAATTATCCTATTATTGAAGGAGTGAATGCAGAATAGTTTGTATCTATTTCATTGTGGCCCATCAGATCTATTTTTAGCACCAGAAGTGTCGGAAATACTATATAAGAGCAATTCCACCCAAGGTTATTGATCCATCAAAATGTTTTAGGGGAACCACTTTATTCAGGAAAGATCAATGCAAACTGAATTGTTCCTCTTAAATAGGTAGGCCTATCCTGAAAATACCAAACGGATTCCAATTCGGTTTTGGCCAAGCCTGCAGTTTACGCAGACATTGATATCAGATTTGAATTGTGGACAAATGAAGCTGAAAGGCTCAGACAGAAGACAGGAGCAGCCGGGACAAGTTGGATGGATGAGTTGGATAAAGAAGTATATTTCTTAGTGGAATAACAATTCTGCTCTTCGCTGCACTTTGCCATTTAAAAGTTTAAAAGATTGCTTGATGTTGTCCTCAAAGCAACAGACACTTACTACTCTGTTATAGGCGCTGAAGCTCAACACATAATGCGGACATGGCGGGGGACAGAAAGACTGTGCATGTTTAAGTGTACATTTGTATGATGTGTATGCCTCTGGATGAATCAATCCTGCGAGAGATCATGATTGTCTGACAGTTTTGGTGAAGGGGGAGGGTGAGTTATTCCTGTGATAGACCGGCAGAGTGGGAGACGGCCCTGTTCTCCCTGCATGTGAATATATCCCTGTTTTTAAACAGTTATGCACAAAACAGGAAATGTAAAAAAAAAAAAAAAGGAAACATGCTTTGAGGCTATAAATATGTCATTCAGAACAGTTTATGTTCAACCTGTTTAAAGGCTAGTGGGAATAAACTGACAGTTTAGATTATGTAAACCAGAAACAGACTGGGCCATGACACCATTGCAGAACATTTCTTCCTGTGGTTTATGTATCACTGAGATAATTGTTTTTACAAAATATTTTACACTGGAGAGCACTTACAGGGAATACTCAGGTGAAGCATCTTTGAAGGCTGGCAGATCACGGACGTATTCATTATGGAACCATTTGACTTTGAAGTGCAGATTCATGTATTCAGTACTTTTGCATAGACGGTGTTTTTCATGCTCTGTAATTCAGATTAAAACATGATTGTTATCATATACAGGATATCCAATTCCTAAACAGATATTTTAACTCCTACAGATAATTCAGGCACAGCACATTACATGTTAGAGCAGCAAGACAACATCACATTTTTATTTTACAATGTACAAAAAAATTAATACAAATGAACAGAATATAAAATGTATTAATACACTGTCATAATAATAAAAAGGCCTGGGTGGAACGGGTTGTTATTATCTTAACAGGCTAAATTACCTGCAGCCTTGAACTACAAAAGAATAAGTAAATAAAAATGAGTCCAGCTCCCTTTTGAAAGTCCTTGAGTAATTGTATACAACAAAGGCTGCTGAGTCATTCAGTGCATTTAATTCTAGACAATTCCAAATATTTCCAGGGGCTTCCCAGGAGGATACTAATGGAGATGGTATGTGAGAAGGACTGAGGACTGACATATGGATAGAAAGAAAAGGCCATGGGAGAAAGAACAACACCTATACTGGTAGTACTGTCCAAACTAAATTGTCTTTGCTGAATTCCTGTATATGAAACAATAGCAATTAAAAGGAGGGAGAGGAAACAGAAAATAATTGTGGTCGTTTTGGAAATCATGAGTGCGATGGCAGTCATAAAAATAAACGAGGGAAACTATCACTGCAATATTTTCTCCTTTTTAATATTCTACAAGCCATACTAGTAGATTTGTGAGGATAAATGTTGTTACAGTGATGCTAAAATATTCATTAAATGTCAGCATGCTGACTATGTACAGTATAACTTGTCAGGTGAAGTGTATATTACTACAACTATTTAGTGAGCTGGTGTCATTGCTAATTAGCAGAAAATGTAGTAAAGCTGGGGCAACACAGTGGTGCAATGTTAGCACTGTTGCCAGGCTGCACTATGGTGTTAGAGGTACAGCACCTTCTGTGGTTTCAGGGACTATGTTTATGATAGAAGGCAGTAGGGCTGCACGATAAAACCAACATCTCAATATTTTTAGGCTTTATCGCGATACACAATATATATATCGATATTCTGATTTCTCCTCCAAATCACTATATACAGTAAATGTTAAAATCAACCCCTTGATGCATAAAATGAGATTAATATAATGATTGAAGAATACCCTTCTGTTGGATTGGAAATTCACATGCAAAAAGTGGGGAAAAAATAATCATGTTAAGTTCAGTGAACCTTTTATTTCAAACCGGAAGTGGATTGCATTTCAGGTTGTGAAACAAATTTGTGGTAAAGCTACCTTTGGTGCTACGTTTTAGCAACATATTTTGCAGATAACCGTACTTTGTTCCACGTCTTCGTGGCAAAACCCGAATCATTTCAAACACCTTCTGTACCGCTAGTGCAGCCAAACATGTCAGCATTGATGGGCAGTAGAAATGTTTTAATGGCTTTTGTTTCCTGGCAAGATATTCTTGTGGTTGATAATGACTGTGGTGAGAAGCAATGTGGAAGGTGGTGGTTGTCTGACTTCGGACCTGGAAGCCACACATCCCATTTGCTAGCAACAGCAAATATTGAGATCAATGAACCATGTCAATGAGCTTCCCATGAACCTAACCTAAATGCTTTAAGCCCATAAGCCTTTCCTTTCAATAACAAGATGGTGTTCGCACAACAAAGCATTGTTGACTGCAACGACCAACTAGCAAATGCTGTATACTCTCCTTCAATTTGGGAATAGCAGGGCACACCATGCTAAATGTTACAAAGGCCAAAAGAAGCAGGGCCTTCACATTTTAAAGAAGTTGCAAATGGTAAATCAGAAATTAATACACAAGTTCTAAAACATTGTACACTGAGATGCATACATTCACTTCAAAGACATATTTAAATCCCCACATTGCACCCTGACTGTCATTCCTTAATCCTGATAAAACCCTCAGTGCTTAAGATAATGATTAGTGCAATGTCTGCCGCCTACATTGGAAAATATTTACTTTTCCAAAATTAACATATGCACAATGGAATGTTTCTCCTTATATTGTAGAATAAACAACGTGCTTCAATTTTTTAACCTGCACATCAAAAAATGTGATCCTTAAATGATAAGAACAGGTCGTTATGAGCATGAATTAGGATTGACTTCAAATATTCTAAAATGTCTTAAGACATAAAATGTAGCATCTTGAATTTGTGGCAGATTCAAAATCACCATAGTGTAAACATGTCCCCTTTAATAGTGAAAATTGAGTCAAGGTTTAACTCAAGGAGAAACCCAAGAAGAGCTGCATATTCTGCAACTCTATGCTCTGTACTGGAAGGCAGTCTACACACATATATAGGGTGGACACACACACAATTACAGTTTGTCAAACTCCTGCTCTGAGCTTTGACTATACACCCACATTCCCCCAATATCACACTCACCCATAGTAAATGAAGTCATTGGAGGTCAGTTGGGAGACAGAAAAGTAAAGGTCAGCAGCTGTTTTGTTTATGCTGCACTTATCTCACCTACCAGCTTGCTGCTGTATCTATTTGTGTTTGAATGGTGTGTGTGTGTGTGTATCTATTTGTGTTTTTAATGTGTGTATACCTGTTTCTACTTGTTGATGCTGGGGGGTATCCATGATTAACATGAGCTGATACAATCATTGTTATCCAACAGGGCTTACATGAAATTGATAAAACATCTATTGGATGTCATCAATGTTTCATATGCGAGTTAGAATATCCTGCCTAAAAATTTAAATGACTTCTGGATAATGACATGAAGGTTAAGGTTCTGAAGACATGAAGCCTTTCCTAGACGTTTATAGCTCTACTGCATGTCTTGGCAGACTATGGGGTCGTATACACCATTATCAATGGCTAATGGCAGATGTATTTTACGCAAAGGACTTTATGTGTAACTGTTGTTATTTACTGAATAGATTGGTTAGCCATTTTTCTTTCGAGCATCAGAGTATTTGGTATGAAGCCAAAAATATGTCAGTATACAAAGGTTCGATATATTCTTTAAAAGGGTTCATCTTCCAAAGCTTTTCAGTTTAAGAGTCACAAGGTTCATGCAATGATGGAATGCCCTACTTTACACACATTTTCCACTCAGTGGGTCCAGTGAGATTGTTTGAATAGAGAATACCTTTTAAAGAATAGTGGGGGGGGGGAAAGCCCTGCTGCTTTATTCCTTTTAGATGTTGGTGTTGACAGACATTTGCGTTCCGAAGCAATTTAATTTGCTGAATTCATCATTGCTAAAGAACTTCGCTCCCATGACAGTAATTATTTTGCGAGGGTGATATGTCACATCATTTTCAATAATCAATCTATCATTCTGGAAGGTAAGTCAAGTCATATTTATTCATGCTGTTCATGCAAATCAGGCCTGTTTATGATGTCGCATGGCTTGTCAAAAAAATTTAACAAACTGCGACTGTGGCGGCTTATGCCACTTACTACATGAACTATTTGTATTTGATGATTATCCTCTTATATGCTGCATCTGTACTGTCCCAATTAACACCAATTATAGAGCTACATGTCTTTTAACTTTTGTTGAGCTTGCTGGTGGTATTGGTGCTGAAAGTTTATTCCTAGTGAGTAATAGTGCTTCATCTATAATTTCTTAACAAAATGATGCATGGAACAGGTAAAAACCAGTGTTTTTTTTCAGGTTTTGCTAACTGTTGACCAAGCTGTCCGTATCATCTTCAAAGCATTGGCCTTGCCTTACTTTTCTCACCAGAGAACATTAACTTTATTATCCTGCCTCCTTTTATTTTCAGGCATGTGACATGATGTAATTCTCACATTTTAATTGATTTTGTTAGATCAGCATGGGAAAACTGATTTTTGAACCAATACCAAAGTATCCCAATTCCTACACAAAATCACATCGCCATTTGCCAAACATTTACTAAATACTAAAATAATGTAATTGATGGAGTTTTACTTCAGGACAGCAATGGTAAATATTCTGCATTGAAATATATGCTAGTTTGGATAGCAGTTCAGAGAGCAGCCTGCTCTTTGGGATGTAGATATAGCAGCAGACCTTCAACATAACAAAGGCACACATCCAGCAACGCATCACATATATGAGTCTCGAAGCACTGAGCTACAATAGGGGCAGTCTGAATGACAGGTAATCCACACAAGAGACCATCCAGCAGGATGCCTTTCAGCAACATGGAAGATACTCGCAGATATCATAGAAGATGAATTGAATACAGATTCATTCAAGAAAGTCAAAACGACACCAGATAACAAATAATGAGTATTAGGCAGACCAACCACATCATCAGTTGGACTGCCTGCAAGGAAGCCCAGATCATTGCTGTATATGCCATGGCTATTATGAACTGCTGCGGCACACCACAGCAGTTGCATCCTGCAATTTTTATCCAGGTAATATATCTAAAGAAGCATGTGGTTCACAGGTTTTCTAGAGACAAGCAGCTTGAAGACTGGAATGGTAGAAAAAGGCCAGTAAGTGACATAATTCCTTTGCCTTGGCTTCTGACCCAGTTGTGTCAAACCCTGCAAGGACATCAGAGCTTACAGAGCGATATATGGTATAATGCATTAGGACACTCTGGTTCAGTGTGGTGAATCACCAGTGCAAGTATACCTTTTATGCTCAATAAATAAATGTATTTTCATATTTAAAAACAAAACAAAAGTAAAATAAGATATCAAATGTCATCAGGTGAGACAATCTACTTGACCGGTGTATTAAGAAATGCCAAAGGATTGCAATTGTACATTTGAACCCACAGCGGAATGTCCAACAGTGGGGAAAGTTTGGATAAAACCTTGTAGATCAAAAGATTATCCTTTTTGAGAAGACTGACCAAATTGCTACAAATGCATTTGAAATGCACCACCTGCACAACTCACTTAGAGCATCATGAACTCAATGGACATAAAAGGCATATGCTGAAGGTTGTGGCACAGAGATCAGGACTTAGTGTGCAGGACTCTGCTGGATACCGCAAAAAAAAGAAAAATAGAATAGAGACTGTTAAACCTTCAACTCTGAGGTTTTTTTTGTATGGAAATAAACTTCCTTGGAAAAGGTGCATTAATTCAACTTCAATTAAAATATTATATGCAGTGCAGTTGTTCTAACAGACCAGATGAGCAATGGGCTGCAGGAGCAGTGGCTCTTCAATGACATGCTTTAGAGACCACAGCTTTTTAGACGCTGTACAACGCATGTGAAGAATATACTGTATGACTGCTCTGGAAGAAGAATTGGATTTTATCATCTTCATATAAAATAAATAAATTGTTCCTTCTTAGTTGCTTGTGTTGCTATTAATCTGTAACTTATTGATATTAACCCCGGAATGGTATTTATGTCACTCAGTCATTGTGGATCCACAACTTTATTGGGTTTTAAACTGCAAAACCACGTCAATGTTAAAATACCTAAGAGATGTTGACTTGACCTCTATTACACACAAAATAGACATCATATATTGTTAACGTTCTCCCTTCATCTCTGCTATATTTGCCAATAAGTGTTGTTTTTTTATTATTTCCGTTAAAAAAAATATTCTATCCTGAACGATAACAGGAAAAGAAACAAGCTTTTCATCAATACAAATATTTACTATTTTGGATGGAATAAATTGGAGAAAGAAAAGCTTCCCACATAGTATTTTACAGAAACCATAAATCAGCACATTAAAATGACACATCACGAGATGCACACACAGGATGACTTAAATTAATAGGCCAAGGCAGGAGGAAGACAGAGTGATTATACGTGACCAAAAACATTCCTTTGTTTTTCTTTCCTTATATTTTACCATGTTTACTTGTTTGAATTGGCTTTTGGAACCAAAGTTATGACTTTCCTGGATTCTGGCTATAATTCCTGTGCCTTTTATTACCATTGTGACAGGGAATGGTGCAACCTCAACAACATTTGCTTTAATACAAAAAAATGAGCTTCATGCATTTTAGATTTAAAAAAATCATCATTTTGTGTGTTAGCAAACACTGAAAACAAATCACATTAAAATCTGAACCAATAATAAATCAGGTTTGATAATTGATAAATGTGCACAAATATAATTTGATCTAGTGCTTGTAATTTTTGTATGTTAATCATGTGATGGCGAGTGTGAGTCACTCCTTCAAACTCTCATCCCTCTTCTCTGTCTTATTTTATCCTCTCACCATTTGTCTTCCCCTCCTGCCTCTCTTTGTTATCTTTCGTTCTCTCCCTTTCACACATCCAGAGATTCTCATAGAGATTCTAAAATTAGCCACATCCATTTCCGCACCAACAATGCCACCAGGGGCCTCCAAGCAAGATGCATCAAAGACCTATTAAGTAATGCAAATACACACAAACAGACATTGATATGAAGATTCCTCTTTTATTCTCATTCATTTTTCATTGCTTGCAGGACACAAATGAATGGCTGCAAAAAATATTGGCTGCAGGAAAGCCCAGGCAAAGACTCATTGACATACAGACACTCAAAGAGAGGAACTCCAACAGACAAAGCAAAACATTCTCGCTCGCCGCCTTCAGAGTCTCTCTGTCAGCAACCTC
The DNA here is from genome assembly GCF_040956055.1 of Brachionichthys hirsutus. Classification (NCBI taxonomy): domain Eukaryota; kingdom Metazoa; phylum Chordata; class Actinopteri; order Lophiiformes; family Brachionichthyidae; genus Brachionichthys; species Brachionichthys hirsutus. The sequence continues at coordinate 145,573 of NW_027180407.1, forward strand.
GCCAGTTCTGTAAACAGGTCACTGTGGCTTACTTCCATTTATCCGAATGAGAATAACAGTCAGCAGCATGGACTCAACCAGTCAATCTACCAGCTCATTGTCATTCGTTTTATCTGTGTACAAATTAGAAAATGTGAGCTTGCATACACACGGAATGTTTTGGTGGCCTTTCGCGATGCTTTCCTATTAATAATATCAATATGAGTAAGCAGGCTTATCTATGAGTTTTTTTTTAAATATCAAATTACAATGGAACCTTGGATTTCAAACAATTCGGTTTTCAACCAAAAAATGGATTTTAAAATGGCTCGGAAGTCGAACAGATTTTCAAAGTGGCGCCGAGGTGAACCGAAGACACGCAAACGAAGGCGGAGTCTACCCGAGTAGGTTCAGTTTGAGTCGACCTGCCATAGCAGAAAGACCGTGCAGATTTTTTTTGCTTCACACATTTGTGTCTAGCTCTAGCTTAAATATGGCCATTAGCATTAGTTTTGGCATCAAACATACGCTACATTCACATACTCGGAAAATACATTTTAATAGATTGTAAAGCCATAATGAAAAACAGAAGTAGATTCTACTTCTGTTTTTGCTGCTGGTGCCATCTGTTTTTTCATGGCTTTACAATCTATTCTATAAAACACATTATGAGGTTTACAATGAGCAATGTTCTATGGTTCATGAGCTGTCAAATTCTCCATTCAACTAATGGCCCACGTCGAACTATTAAAACCTATATCGCAAGCAGACAGTAGGATCCGCAAAAATGTGCAATAAATCTTACAGCGTTCCTCTGAAAGACATGGACAGCCATGTCCTCCTCCTGGCACATGTCACTGTGGCTGGGCAGTGATGTATTGACAAAAGGTGGTGGAGCAGAGGAAGACAGTTCAGGCTCAACAAGAAATAGAGTGTATGTGAATGAGTGCAGCCATAATTCTTGCCTCCTTTTGTCACAATGATTTCCTGAGGCACTGACATACACACAAACAGACACGCTGTACAAACCTGCTTTGACAGCAGGCAGTAACAATGTAGGTGGTTGCAGGCCCCTGACTCTGGTTATACACACACACACACACACACAGTCACAGCTTCTCTTTTTATATCATGGAATATGAAAATATATAACAAGAACATCGTCGCTTATTGCAGGATAGAGGCCACTGGTAGTCTTGCTTGCTGCCTTTGTTTTTCCTTATGAGCTTCAATCTTTCACAGTTAATTTTACAAGAATACAAAAAACTTTAAAATGATACATATGGAATCATAATGAAAGTAACAGTCCATATATTTCAGAGGTTCTTGCTGTCTTGCGCTTCATTATATCACCATTGAAAAATGAATCCATCATTTCTCACACACATATCAGTGTTGACACAGTAAAGGCTGATGGATGGGCACATTTATAATAAACTGAATATCACTGAAGGACATCACATTTAAAGCCCCTTTATACCACAGAATCTTTATGCCTCTTATGTGGCCGTGGTTGCGTCTCGGCTCGCAGTGTCACGTGATGTCGCATGGCACCTGGTTGCCGTGCCAACTAAAGATGACTTTTGAAGAAAGTATGTACTGCAGTAAAGAGGATGAATGACAGAGAGGCTCATAAGGTGTTTCGCCGCCTTTTGATTCACACAGTTTTAAGAGCATTCTGACCTCAGTCAGTTACTTATGACTCCCTCTACCTCGCTTCTTTCATCACTCAAAGTATCAAAGACATGTCTAATCTCACTGCAGAGGTCACTCACGGGGTTAACTTAGAATGGGGAGATATGTGTGAGATGAAATATTATCCAGGGGACACAGCCTTCTCCTCTCAATGGAAATGCAAATGCAAGCACAACAGAATAGATGCATTTTGTTCAGAGTCTGAATGTGATCATCAGAAAAGCAAGTAAAATATAGCAAATCTAAGCAATGCGTGCTTCCTGCATTAATATTGTCATATTGTGTGATTTCCGGGTAACAAAGCTCCTGATTTGTTGATGCCTGACTGGAAAACTTCAGGTACAGGGCTGATTCTCAGACAGTGGGGTGAAATGTTATACAGAGATGTACTTGTAAGAAATTTATAGACAGATTATAATATTTATAGTTGTAAAGGAGGGCCGGGGGGGGGGGGGGGGGGGGTGCAAAATGTTTTCTTCTTCCTGTGTGTGTGTGTGATGGTGGGTGGGGCCGGGGCTTAACAGATAACAATTGAGAAGTTAACCCACAAACTACCATTCATTTCACAGCCCCAGATGCATGAAGTAGCTTTTGCTTTCCAGATCACACTGGTATCCTCTGTGTTTAGACCAGAAGCCTCCAACCAGGATGCATCTGTTGCCTTTTGGGAGGAGATCAAAGGATACAGGGGGTGGGGGCTGAAATATAAAACAGGTGGAGGCATAGCTGTCTTCCTATAAGCAGAGCTGATCTGACATGTATTTATTGCTTTATCGCTGTGAACCCCTGCGGTCTTGGTAGAAAGACTTACTTGCATTATGCTAAACTATTGAATAATGTAAGATGCTTAAAAATGACTTTAAGATATAGTTTCTATTTAAATTATGGACAAAATGCCTGCACTGGATTGATGTTTTTACACTCTTATGGATTTAGAATATAAATTAAAATGAAACCATTTGCATACCATATAAAACTTTACACACATACAAGTAAATATACACAAACACTGAAACACATGCGCGCCAAATGAATGATATTGCAAAATGTGTTGGTATTCACAGTAAAAATCCTCCCACATATTATTGTGAAAACCATTTACAGAAACTACTGACAATGTTTCATTCATAATAACATTTGTAATTACAGAGGACAGAGACAGCCTGATGGATCTAAGTGCTAATTTAGTGAAGAGGTTGTGTTCCTTTTCATTTAGTGTACCCCTATCATTCCTTACCAATTAATTCATGCCATTTATCTGCAGCGTTTGCCTGACCAGCAGCATTACTGACCTTCCATTGCATACTTCATATCCAGGGCAAATAGGCTCCACATGATCTCAGCGCTGATCTTGCCGGCACTCAGCTCCTGTGGAAACCTGGTAGAATGAAAACGGATTCCAGTCAGACTGATTACTGTTTAATAACACGCTTGACTGGGTGGCCTGATGTCTTGGCCCAGCCTGAATCTGTAATAAAGAATTCAAAAATGTGCAAAAAGCCACATTCGGTGAATATCAGGATTTAATAATTCCATGTCTTTTCTAAACCTGTACGATTTGCAACAATGTGAAGAGTCAACCAGAGAGGAATGAAAATGAGAAGTCCAGGAGGAAATGACACAGCAAAGCCGAGACAGTGTTTGGCGAGTAATCTACTATTTTGAATAAAAATTGCTTAAGTCAAAGCTTAATTGTGCTATTCTAATGGTTTAATTATTCACATCTTCAGACAGTGATGGGATGACATTTATATACGATGGAGTCCCAGAAAGGTCATATTTATTTTGCTTTTGAAGGACACCATTTCCAGAACAGTTTCAATATACAGTATACAGTCAGTAATATAAATTGTGGTGTCTTTAATTTCTATCGCTCTCAAAATCTTTCTCCAGCCTCATGTACCCCGTGTTAATAAAAACAAATGAATGAAACATCTGCACCTACTGTGCATGCATGTGGATGCTTTCCAATCCACTTCTATGAGGTGAAATACATCAGGTTATTTGATTTACAATGCACATGATGAGTATTTCTGGAAATAATCTCTAAAGCTTCTTACCCGTTACACACACACACAAAAAACAGTCACATCCAATTTTATATTTGCAAATATAAAATAAATTCTGTAGATCAGTTTATTGGCTTAGCAATTTCTAGGTTGCATTCCAGAATATTTGTTTGCAATAAACAAATATTGCCTTTTCCACAGTCAATTTTCCATTCTGAGTTCATCATGAAAAAGCACAGGAGTTGCTGTCACTCTGAATCATGCTGGGGAATGAAGGAAATGGCCATGAATAAAGTAACTCTGTCATTAGATAGCGTGGGAGAGAAAAGAAAGCAGAAACGGAACCTTAATAAGCAATGCAAATCTGCTGAAGGAAGGACGAAGAAAAAAACAGTGTGGCAAGAATATAAATAGGATAAACAGAAAGGGGATGATGTATGTTTCATCTTATTTCTTATGAAGCAACTTCCACAGGCTCTGATTTCAGAATGCATAATTAATTTGACTCTATTAACCAAATCATTGGACATATGAATATATGCATGCATTTTGGACTTCCTTCAATGCTATCACCACCCCCCACCCCTGTTCTCTATAAATACATATCTCATCTGTTATATAATCCACAATATATACTGCATTCGTTTTTCATCTATCGAGACTCGGCTCACCATACAAACAAAGCAGTTTCCCACTGCTGGCTTCTCTGGCCGCCTCACAGCTGTCTTACACAACGTTGCACTCACCCTCTCTCCACAATAAGACAATGCTTTTTAATATTATGGGATGTTCTTTAGAAAGATTTCTGACCATTATTTATTTAATTCTGTGAGATGAATAATTCTTTCCTGAACTCATTCTGAATCCAGTCCAGGTGAGATTGGTGGTCAGATAGGGTGAGGACCTCTATGTGTCTGTGTCAAATTCCATAAACATCTAACAATCTAACATCTGAGATATTGAAGAACAAATTTTGAAGCTCCATTGACTGCAATGTTAACAAACAATTTAAAGTGATCCAGGATCTCTTCTGGATCATCACCAAAATGTAATTATCTGTTCCTGGTAGCATTCCCAACATTTCCTCAAAAGTTCATCAAGCTCCATCCAGAATGTTTTGAGTTATGTTGCTAACAGACAAACAAGCATAACCTCCTTGGTTATTAGCAGAAAACTCAGCATCTCATGCTGAAAACACATCAAGTTGATTGTGTTTTCAGTTTGGGTATTTATACCCTTAAATTTAATTAATCAATACTGGGAAATGTGGCATGGAGGGACTTACTGGTTAATGACTGGGGTATACGCTGTCCGATCCTCATCGATTACAGACACCATGAGAGTGATGAGTTTGGGCCAGAAATCCAAGTTCTTTATTGACGGACCCTGCTCTTCTCGAGGTATGTCCTGTTTCCGGCTCTATGGAGACAAAAACCAAAGGATGGTTTGAGACAGAGGACAGTTTGATCAGACATAATGAAGTTGTCGGGGGAGAATGAGGTAATGCACATATTACCTCATATTTCTCATATTTGCACACTCTGCCAAAAGTAAACAGTGTTTGATGAAAAGAAATTGGCTTTAAAAATGAAACATGTTCAAATCATTTAGTGAATAATTTCAGCTGAATAATTTAACAACCTTAAGTGTATTGAATTTTGCATGGCATGCAGAGAGAATGTTGTAGTGAGAGCTTGGAAAATTGAAACGCAACATGAGCTAATCTGTTGCATGAGCCAATGAACCACAGTCCCGTAAAATGTAATTAATTCCTATAATAATCAACTGGCACTAACATAGCTGGTGATATGAGGGAAGTAATGCTGCTGCATGTCTATCAGACATTGGGACATGAGGAGCTCAGACTTTAATCTCAGAGAAACAAGAAAATACAGGGTTTACAGATGATTCTGTGAGATTCAATCGCATCAACCGAGGGTGCACTAGTTTAATCATGTGGCTTTGTTGCTGCAGTGAGGTCTATCATCCTGTGTGCCACGGCCATGAAAACAGATCACATGCAGCAAAACATGAGGAACTTATTGGATTCCAATATGAAAACGTTGTGCTGAATGAGCATTAGCCTGTGTTCACGCAAGTACAGAAAGAATAAATCATCTATTGTATGAGCTACTAGGGTTGGCAAGGAAGGGTGATTGGTCAGTGTGATTATAAATTAAGGCAAGTACCACTATCGACAGATTTGCCTGATCAATTAATCATGATGTTCGAAATATTGAGAGGTTAACAAGTGGTCGCCAGTGAAGTTCACATCAAAGTAGTGAAGAAATAGGCCTGCAATTATTCCAGGTCACTAACTCATAGTTTATGCTGGGTCATTAAGGGAGGGATAAAATTCAGTAAAATTCTACTGAATGAAAGCATGAATAACGAGACTAATATCTCTGCAAGAGGTTAGCCATCTATGCAAAAAAGATTTGTTCATGCATTGTGTATCTGTGTGTGTATGATTGATCAATATGCAGTCATATAAATGTTTTAAGTGTGTGTTTACTGAATTATTACATCTCTGCAACAGTTGATGCAGCATTCATCCCACTAAAACACGATGTGGACTCAGTGTCGGCCCATTTCTCATCTGCATTCATATTAAGGAAGTACAAACACATTGTTAAACACTGCTGTCTTTTTACAGTCAACAACAAACCCAGGGGCTTCACTCTCTGCTCTACGAGGAGGTGAAGACTGGAGTGAAGCAAGAGCACAGTGCAGTTGCACTGCAGCTAATGCGCCAGGCTGTGGGGGGGGCATTCTCAGAAATAATTAAGTGGCCTTTCACTCCTCTGGAGAGTAGCTTCTGGTTAATGTTTAGTGTTTGGCTCTTACAATCCCTGTGTCATAGAAATCAGCACAAGCAAACAACTGCATCCAGATCAGTCACCTCAATGAAAAATGCATTCTAGTGTTTCTGACTGAGAGGTTTTCTTCATATATGTTCATATAGTTAAACGCAACCGTTTGGGAATGGCTGGCAAATGTGTGATAATGTCACGAGGGATGTATCAAATCAATTTGAATTGCATGTTCAGTAATAAGTGGTTTATTCTTGTGGCATATCTGTGCATGTCTGGCTATGCTCTCCAACTCTCCTCTTCAATCCGGATTCCTTCTTACCATCTGACTACTTATGCATTCATATTTTCATAATTAATTTATGCATGTTAAAATATACATACTTTACTTTCAAGAGATCAGGTGCATGTCACAAGGCGATTCTGTTTGTCATGCACAAATTCCTGAAAGGAAATAATGGTTCATTGTTCTTTCCCCCTGTTCCATCTTCCTGCTTCCGTTTAGCATCTTTTCAATCACCCTTCATCTTGCAGTTCAAACTTATCTAGCTGTAAGTTACTGTACTTAAGAAACTGTTAGGATTTAAAGTCAATGTGTGTATCTCTCTCTCTCTCTCTTCTTTCCCCCCCAGGTCAGTTTACAGAATCAGAGCTGTGATGGTATGTTATGCAAGATGCCTCATTTAGGCCGAGGTATTTCACTGACTGTTTAGCCACTATCTCAGCTCCTGTGTCACAGCACTCAGTTGCTCTTAGTTAGAAGTGGACAAATTGGGATAAGCAACGTGTTCTATCATCTAAGTCAAAGGCTACCTACAAGCACCATAATTTGTATTCACAAGGAGATTTTTTTTTAGTAAAGCCGATGTCTGTTTCTTCTACCGTGAAGGAGGCATTGATGGAGAGGCTGTCAATTCTGAAACTGCGGTGGACAGATTTGTAATTAGCGAGAGTGTCTATCTCTATAGTTTGATAATTGCTTACGAACCCCTACAGCTGTTTAAGGAAAGGAAGCTCATTATTCCACTTTTGAGTGGATTGAAACGTTATCAAGAAATACGTTATCGTCTGAAGGCCGTTTTCCTTTGAAAGTAAACTGTAAAACATCCAGTAAGCGCTGTCTGATGTCTGATTGGTGAGGCCAATGCAAGTAGCCTACGATATGGGATAAGAAGCTCTAACAAGTGATAAGAACCAAGTGATAAAAAGTTCTGTGAAAAAGTTAAATTGCATTGTAGACATGCGTTTCCTGAGCTGACCTGTAATTTTTGTGGTCCCACATGATTCTCCTGCACACTTGATGGCAAAAAAAAAAAAAAACCTCAAAAGAGTTTAGGTTGAGCTTTTCATCAGGTAAATGCTGCCTCATTCTTGGCTGCTTTTATGTGGTACTTAATTGCAGAATGGTGGAGTCATTGAAGCAAGGTTTGTAAGACATGCAGTATATGTCATGTCATGATATACAATCTATTGATCCCCAGACATGCTGGAGTGAATTTGTGTTTTCACGCTATTGTCTCACATAAAGACCAAAGCTGGTCTGGTCTGCGCTCTCCAAGTGCTTTTCCAGTTCTATTTAATATTAATGATATTTTATAGACCATCAGTTACAAATGCAGATCCTTTTGATCTCCTTTAATGTTCATGACTAATACTGACTGAGAATGTGTTTCCTAAGAACAAGAACAATAAATGCACCAACCTAATTGTATTATTCTATTATGATCCTGTGTATAGCTGCAAATATAGATCCTCTTGTTCGGAATTATGGGTTATATATATATATATATATATATACATATCCTTTTTGAGTGTTTGTTTACTCTGCGATATGGTTTTCATGTGCATGGAAGCTATAGCAACAACAACCATAATGGAAGAAACAGTAAAGGAACAGGTGGCAGACAAATTCCACTCTATAACAAGGTTGACAATAAAATGCAGTTTTACAACTGCATTTTGCATTATTATTGAGCTCTTCCACATTTATATGTCCAGATGGTCCTTCAGCCCCTGCCAGGTAAGGCTTTTAGGGTAGAAACTGCCTCATCATGAGTGATAAGCACCAAGACAGGTGCCAACAAACTAGCACAAATCATTCTTTAGGACAAGACGCCAGATGTGAAACCCTTGTAGCAGTTTTTGTCTCGATTTGTCTTGTTTAAGATGTTTTGGAAGGGGAAGAGGTAAAGTGATTGGACCATGAATGTGAATGTCTAATTACTTAATTATCAACAAGTTGCTATGCTCACAAACCAGAGTGAATGACAGCAAGGTGTGGATTCAGATCATTTGTGGCACACACACTGATTCCATAAAGCCTGCACAGAATGCTACTGTGTCCTTCATCTGAACAGAAATGACCTCATGCACAGCTATAGAACAGAACATCTCGCCTGTAATTCAGCCAAACTGAAACTTAGCATGATTTGTCTGCACTTCAAGGCTCCATGATAAAACCTCAAAAGCACATGAAGGTCAAAGCCCCAAATTTCCCAGAGTGTTCATCACTAAATCTGTGTGAAGAATACAGAGATCACTGCATGTGGAATATGAATCTGCTTTAGCAGTGGAAGTCTAATGTGTTAAGACATTAATAAAAGTCTGGATTATCTGGATTAAGTTCAGAGGAAACCTTGATCTGATTTGAGGCCCGACCGCTACCGCGCGTCTTAGGGAGGTGTTTAGGGTGGATGTTCTGCCTTTGTCAGAGCAAACCATGTGATCTGGTTTTGAAATCTCTTCTGTTAAACCACGAGCAATTCTTAAAAGCCAATGAAATTCCTCATCAGTGATATATTCTGTAACAATATTGGTATGATGGACACAGTTCATTGTTAACATTAACAACATTAATTAATACAAAACAAAACTGTCATTGACATGTTTTGCTGCTACTTAAAATAACTGTGCATAAATGTAATTACCTGGTCGAGGAGTTGGTTGTATAGTTCATGACAGTTATCAAAAATATATTTGTATGTGGAGTCCAGGCACGCTTTCACACAGTCCTTCACCACCATGCTGGCTCTCGGGGGACTTTGGAGCTCTTGTACCTGCACAAATACAGATACATATCAATGATCAAAGTGTGTGATTGCAGAATTGGGTGTTCCAGAAGGTATCATCTAAGTTTATGCTACATAAATTAATCTATAGTGACATCATGTTATGCACAGTTAAGTTAGCTCGGCCTTAAATGCATTCTGTAGTATCCTTCAACCGAGGGCTTTTAAGGCCTTGTGAAAAGAAGAGCAGCCTTCTTACATCTATTATGTATATCCCAATTGGCATGTGGCAAGACTGACTTCTAGGTGTGTGAGCCGCACATTATAAAGTATTACTGTAGCACCGGTGTCTCGAGCAGCGGTGCACATACACAGCAAGGCTCAGCATGGGCATGGCAGAGAGTGAAAGCTTTGATAACATGAAGTGACAGTTTTCATTCCTTTGTTCACAGCTGCCATCTTGGCTATGCCTCAGTGCTCCGGCATTGCAGCCCCCCCACCCCCCCCACCCCTCCACTCTCACCGAACGAGAGCCTGAATGGAGTTGAGCTGTTCATAAAGCAGGAGACACGTCAAGACTTGGCATACTGTTTGGGAAGAGGGGAGGAAGGAGAGGAAACAAGACAAAGCTGGAAGCCCTTTAAACATTGAGCCTTGCTGTAGTATACAGGTCAACACACGTCACGTCCCCCCCCCCCCCCCCCCCTCCCCCCCAATCAGGCTGCAGTCTGAGTAAATCATTCAGATATGAACGTTCAGCGGTGTAGAAGGTCTTCAGGAATTATGAGTTTGAATTGATTTCACCTAAATGACGTGTAAGAGACAACTTTAACTGTTATTTATTTATTATACTCTCTTGCTCGGTCTCTCTCTCTCTCTCTCTTGCACACACACACACACACAAACACACATGCTACCTTCATTCTGAAGAAAGTGATGCTGGTCAGCAGATCAACGGTGGACTTCAGGTCTTGGAGACGCTCCGGGTTTCCTGCTGGGAAATTATCCTAGATTGAGACAGAAAGGGAAGGAGAAAAAAATGTGAGAGGAGAGAACATCGCATGAAAAGGACCCGTTCATGTCGCCACACCCACCCACCCACCGCATCACACCGCTTAGGGGCAAAACATATAAATTGATGACAAAGTAACGCCCAGCAATCATAACAAAATGACTGTCTGTCTAATCATAAAGTGGACAGAGAAGGTCTCTGCTGATGAAAACCTCTGTTTTGGGGCCATGAAGTCATCAGGCAGGGCAGAGCACCATGACGGGGAGCATATAAAGCCTCGACAGCCCTGAGGATAGGCATCACAGTGCCATACATTACCCTACTTCTTCTAACCCCTCAGTGCTCTAATGAAATGTTGTTTGCGTTCTATCTTTCCTACACCTTGTCAATAAATATGCAACCAAGATTTAGGAAATGCAGCTGAATCTTGACAACACATGATCTACCTAAGAATAAGGGGCCGAGCCGTCGGCAGAAGCAATCCTCACGTGATGTGACGGAAATATGCAATCCTCTTTTGGACGAGAGCGGTATACATATTATTGGATTGATACATGATTAAAGAAGTTCAGCTTTGAAAGAAAACACAAATAAATTAGATAAAAATGTGCAATGGATTTTTTCTGTTCTAGATCGATTGGATACTGCTATCAAAGTCAAACCCAACATATATGGTTGGCGTCTCACTGCTTTACAGGGCTGCTGTGATAAATAGCAGCAGTGTAGAGGTGGATGTTTGGCTTCCTGAACACACAAACAAAACAACCCCCAGGCACGGAAATCTGACATGAACCCAGCTCACACTAATATGGAAAAGTCAGACATATTTGGCTTCAGATGGTGGAAAGAAAAATGAAACAAAATCAATTTTTCAGTTTGCACCATTAGACTACTTTTTTGTCGTTGTTATATTGCAAAGACTCAACATTTTAAAATCAGACTGAGCATCCTGTCTCTGCCAGTCCAAATCAATTTAAAATTAATCTTTCAATTACATTCTTGCAGCTGCTGAACCACCACCAGAATCTGTCAATAACACTTGGCCCATCAGTGCCACCCATTTCTACCTTTCCTGTGCTTGCTGACAGTGACATTTCTTTTACAATTATACCCTCACATATAGCTGTTGCATGTACTGTTGAAAGTACTGTAGAAACGTGGATTCAATAGGTTCTACCACAGCCTTGAATGCTGCCAGCTGTACATTTACTGAAATCACTATCCTGGAACGGCAACAGCACTTCGCTTTAGCAGAAATATAGGAGTGAGTGACTTTGATTTGTTCATCGTTTATTACCTTTGCTCTAGTTTGCCTTTGAATGTTAGTTTTAGTCATTTAGCTGATGTGGGACCTATGGACGAGGACAAGACCATCATTTTCATTGAACAGGAAGGAGCTGGTCAAGTGACTATATCTGTAGATGAAACTGCTAGGGAACAGGGCTAGATGTCAACCCAGGAGAAGATACATGGACGTAGTGAGGGAGGGCATGAGAGAGACACCAAAGCTAATGTTGACATCAAGCTCTTTCTTATTTAGTCTGATCATTCAAGACATTTTTTTTTTTTTACGTCTGTGAACATCAATTATTTTGAATAATTAAAACAAGCTACATGATCATGAAACTGGGTGGAAGGGTGGGGCATCTACCACACAAGAAGCAACCACATATTGGAGCAAGACCCTGAAGAAAACAGTCATTTGTTCAATTATATTTTCTTTAATAACAAGCAAATCAAAATTATACCAACTGTCTGCTCATGAGAAAGACACTTTTAGATGTGATGCAATGGAGAAGCCTTGATGACGTTTTATTTGCTCTCAGTGAGTCAAATTATAATAAGTCTTTATCTTTTTCCAAAACTGAAATAATATTTGAAGAACAGTGAGAAGAGTTTAATGCTACACAAAGTTTGCTTTTTTTTTATTTATTTTATTGTAAAACACCCAAAGGGATTTTGGCAAACAGAGCAGTGCTCTCTTCATGTTTGGCTGAAGAGACATCGAGATTCAAAAAAGCGGAGATCTGTGCCTTTCACATTGTTTCTTTGCATCTGACTCAGACATTTATCTAAAGCACTTTGAAAGGTGACATCAAATTGTCTCCTGTGTTTGGATTCTTATATTGTTGCAGACTTCAAAGGTTGGGTTAGGAATTTTTCAGTTATTCTAGAAGGAGATCATCTTCTATGAGATGCAGCTTTAACAGTTTCTTCCTCCAGAAACAGGAGATTTATATTTGTCTGCTGTGAAAGGATAAAAGAGGTTGGTCATATGTGTCTATAGAAAACTGTGATGTCTCAACATGGTGCTGGTGATGCACAGCGCTATGGATATTATCCTTGATGCAGGATCTATTGCTTTGTTAATGTGATGCTTTATCTGCTCCATGAACAGTTTGACACGGAAAACATATAAATATGTAAACTGGTCCTGCTTTACAGAGCCACAATTAATTTACTCTCTTCCTTCTTTAGTTCTGCAGGTGGGAGCAGAAACTACTGCAGTGCATAGAATCAAGCCAGCTGTGCGCAGTGCACAGAATCTTTTCTCCTTAAACCCGCTGTAAACTGCACAGAGTGCCATTTTAAGAGAATAGCACATAACTCCCAGGGGAGCTTGCTGAACAAACAGCCAACTGTCCACATCCATTGTGGCAAAGCGCTAATAAGCTCAGATTTTAGATGAACCCCAGAGAAACAGTGAAATCCCTGCTGGGACAGTTTGCATGTACGCAGTGTTACCGTGTATCAGGGCTGCTAGAATAAAGCCTAATGGAAAAGAAATATATGCAGCAAAAGCAATCACTCTCAGAATGTCAGGGAAATCCATGCAGTGAGTGGCATAACCAGATCTGAATTTTATTACTGCCAGAAAGTGTCAGGTTGGCTCTGTGGGACAGCTGGAAAAAGTGAGCCATGGACAAAGAGAGAGCGTATAGGAAGTGTGTGTGTGTGTGTGTGTGTGTATCTGAAGAAATGGTTTGCAGACCAGTGCTGGCAGGTGAAGCCATTGTGACTCTGTGACTACTCTCAGTGAATGTGTCCTCAAAAGACAGTTAGTCAATCCTTCGCTCGTCCCTCTCTTTATCGTCTCTCATTTTTTCCACACCCCAATGACCAGGCCCCCTTTTACTTGTTTCTTCCAAATTCATCTCTTTCTCTTCAACTGTCATTTTGTCCAAGTAATTTCCTGTAATCCACTATCTGATCATTTCTTCCATCTGTCTTTTTTCCACAAGTCATCCCTCTCTTTCTCTCCCTCCCTATTTTCTACTTTATTCTGTTTCCCTCGTGCATTTCTCTTATATGTTGTTATCTGCTAACTGTAGGCAGCCAGGCTGGATTTGCTATTATCAGCATTTGTATTTGAAATCACATGTGGGTTCTCACAGTGAGTAAAAAAAAAAAAAAATGAAAGAAGTCACCCACTCAATGAGGCGTTGCGTTTTGTGTCCCATTTAAGGTGAGAGGACCATTTTTCTGTTACAGTTCATTGTTTCCTGTCAGCAGTTAAGGGAGTAGTGTGAAGATATGTGTTTGTGTGCAGCTGCCCAGGTGCATCCCTGTGGTGAACAGCAGTGTAAATGCTTGCACATTTGGGAAGATGTGGGAAAGAAGCTGGATTGTGTGCAGCTGTGGGCATGCTAATCGCGCCGTGAATGTTTGTATTAAATACATGCATCAGATTGCAAATGCGTGGATGAGTGTTGATCAGATTAAGTACCGGTAGTTTGAAACCAATGATTTAGATTTTTCTCTCAATTTATTTTCGCTTTTGGAGGGTCAATTTAGTATTGTGTGCAGAATTTCCTTTTTTTTTCAGCATTATTGTTTTGTAATTACTATATTTTATGTTTGTTTTTGTTTGACACACTATTATGCACAGACAGCAAAACAACATATCATGGAAAACACGGAAAATGACTCAGACGACATGAATCCTACTGATGCATCAAATGGTGACAGACAGCAGATTACATCAAACACAGATGCAGAAACCGCAACAGATGAATCTTATGAAGAAGAGGATACAGTCCATACTAGCAGTAGGAGGGCAATAGATACACATTTGGCATTAGCATCAAAGTAAGAATGTCTCGCTGCGGAAAGACAGAGAAAACAAATTATGTATTTAATCGGGTTTATCAAATCACACAGACTGCAGGATGAGTCCAATAAATCACAAGAGGGGTTCTCAAAGCAGAGGCATGTGTTGCTGCTGTGTGTAAAACAGGGATACAAGTCCTGAGGAAATGTGACGTTGATGTTGAATGATTTGTTTCGAACAGTAAGTAAAGTAAAAATGGCTTCAAGAACCACAACACAAGCAACAGCTTCATACGTACCCGATACTTCGAGAGGTCTATCCTCAGGGAGTTGTGCAGCTGGTCCAGTAATTTGACAAATTTTTCTCTCTGTCAGGGTGAGAATGCTTTAGTTCAGTTTAACAATTTCCAGCACTGTGTGGTACGGATTCATCTTTCTCTCCTTTCCATGACAGTGGTTGGTGGTGATGTCCTACACACACTTTTATTTTGTGCCTGAGTTGATGACATGAGTTGATCGAGCTCTCAATTTGAAAGGACGCTGAGATTTTGTTGATTTCAAGACCACGGCCATTAAAAAAAGCAGTGATGTCATTTAAAGCCTATGTATTTACTATATGTTGTTGTCTCATCTGTAATAACAGTGAGGAACTTACCCCAAAGTTAGATGCAGCAAATCGGTCAGAAGCCGAGGCTGTGGTCGTGGTGGTCGTGGTGGTGTGGGCGAAGTAGGCATTGATATTAGCGAGCAGATTGCTCATCACTGCTGGCACTCCGGGACACATGTATTTGGCAGACAAACAGGAGAAGTGCCTACAAAAAGGAATTAACACAGCAGAAGGATCTGTGCTGGAATCATTTTGTGCTGCGTTAAGATGTTTTTTTCCCCGCCAAGGATGACAATAAAAAATAAAGTAGCGGCAATCTGAGGCCTGGCATCAAAGAGTCATCAACAAACTCTTCAGCAACTTTAAGAAGTCACAAAAATAAAAAAATATATATACATCGTGAACAAGAAGGGCATTCAAAGAAGCACATATATGAGCATGGTAGGGGGTTAAGTGAGGACCAGCGGTATAGGAAATATTTTTAATTTAGAGGAAACTCATTCATTGCTCTGTAAAACTCAAGTGCTAGAGAAGGCGCTGAGTTATTTAGCCTACACACACCAACACACACTTATAAGTAGAAGCAGAAACATGTTCTCATTGGGTGGCCTATATAATTACTCTGCTTTCAGCCTCCAAATTACCAAGGAGCACTCTGGGTTAGGCGAGCCAAGAGAGTCAGGCAGCAAGATAGATTTTGGCATCAAAATTAATTTCCATGCTGCTTTTAGCGCAGGATCGCCTGATAATTTTCTTTTTAAAGAAGCCGTTGCTTGTCCAAATATTTATCTTCTTTGGTTTTAAAAGCTGAAAAGATACATTTCTCAAATTAACATTTTACAGCTTCAAATAGTTGGGATTACGTGGAAAAAAGTTGGGTGGGAGTGGTGATAGAGTGAGATGAAGAAAATGTAACATGATGAAGAGGTTGTTGAACGTTGGGAAGCCACATGAAGGAGAAAGAGACGTCACAGCTTTGGTGATTTATGCAACTCCTGATATAGGAAATGCCAACCTGAATGAACGTTCAGCACTGAATAATTAAATCAACCTGAGGATATTGAAAAACCCAGTTACTGCTTCACTCGTCTGCACTTAAAGAACCCTGCATTCCCTCATATGCTGCAGTACCTCCCTGCCCGTGAGAAATAACACCACATTCACCAGCAGCACCAAAAACAATATGTCTGGAACACTTGTGTTTTGTTTTCTTCTGCTCCTTATGTGCTACGACAAGCTTTACAGGACTCAACAGAAACACACTGATGTCCCTTGCCCTCCAGAACAACTAAGGGTTATTAAAGGAGCTGCTCTGGAGCATGTAAGGTTGAAGCATGATCAATGGTATGCAATAAATGGAAGAGTAGAGGTTGAAGGATCAAACATGCTTGGGGGCTGGTGGTGAATAAAACTGAAAGAAAACCAGAAGCAAGTATAAAGTAAACTAACCTTTAAGGACTAATTGGAGGATCCATTCTTCTCATTGTGCTACAGGCCCTTGAAACAGGCCCTTGAAACAGGCCCTGACGTATCAGTACAAGTAATGAGTACTTTGTGTTGCTAAATTTGTCCAAATTCTCAGTAAAACCATAGAAGCTATAACATTTCTCTCTGTTGCTTTATTTGCGGGACCCATGTGGCCTCATTTACCAACATATAGGCTTTGATTTATGTTACATATACCAGTAAAATCCCAGTGTATTTAACATATGATGTACAAAAACAACAGCTAAATACACAGTGAGAGAGGGACTGCTCAACAAATAGTCATTTATCAGTCTAACTTAGGGGCTCGGTTGCCCTGGTGCTGCTGGGGAGACATCTTTTACTACTCCACGTCTCCACCTACTCTCCTCTCATCGACGCGTCTTCTCCGTGCTGCTGAATGGGACATTGACAGATTGGTGAAGTAAAAGGTCATAGATCAGGGTGGTACTAACGTCATAGCCTGATAGATGGACTCCACTCCATATCGCATGGCAAACTCATCCACTATCTCCTGAGACACGTCGTCAAAGTAGACCTTCCACGCCTCGTCCCCTTTCACCTGCGGGATCTTCACTACCCCGCTGTTCTTCACCTCTGTCAGGTAGTGGAACAGATTCTGCAAGTGGCACCAAAGATAACGGAACAACTTGTGGTGATGGAGCACATTGTCAAAACAAGCAATAAAGAATGACATTACATGGCAGCAAGAGGAAAGCCTTATCATGGCGGCAGTCATTTCTGATCCCAATATAAACGTTTATTTGTTTTGTTATGTTGTTACTATTGTCATTGAAAGTGCCACCAGTTCACAGTTCATGTTTTCTATAGCAATTGCGTGACGAAACACATTTTTCCTGTTGCTGAATCATGTCATGACGTTTACCTCGTGTAAACACGTGTATTGGCCGTGAGGTGGAACCACATTCTCTTCCCCTTTCATCTCCACGCTGATCTTCATTCGGATGGCACCAGATACTGCAGACTTGTCGGTCCGTTTATCTGTAACATGTAAACTAGATGGATTCTTCTAGAACTTCCAATGAGCTGATTATTAAATTACCAGTTACAATGTACATCTTCCTTTAGTTAGATCCATGTTGAGCAGACAACCACAATCCACAGAAACTATAATGGTTTTGGGGGGAAAAAATAGAATGCCAGGTGCATGAGGACTGAGTATGGATGGTGAAAATTGCACATATCAATAAATAAGAATAATTCTCCACCATGGTCATGTCTTTCCTTATGCCACATATGGAACAGATTTTAAAACTGCTTGGCAAAACTGCAGGCAAGCAACTATGTGGCAGGTCGGAATGATTCCACTGTTGACTCTGTCTGCGCACTCATGTAAATTAATCTCTAGTGTCTAAAATGAGTGGGAGTCTCATCATCATTGTCATAAGAATCAAGTGAAAAATAATAACATGCAAAGTTAGAGACTAGTGCTGTATGCACAAAAAGCACGGATTGAAGAGAAGCTGAAGAGGCTTGAAGGGTGAAGCAGCTGGAGGAGTGGGTACCCTGACCGATGTAGTATCTGTTTAAACATTCATTACGGATATTTAAAAAGGAATAGAGCAGAAATGGTGGACAGAAGGTGACTATTGCCGCAAAGCCCTCCCTCGTGTAGTACGGACAAACCAGTGATATGTGGAAAAATAAATTGCAGCAACCGAACCACAGATCTTTATGGATTTTAAATGCATGGTCAGTAATGATGATTTCACATGCTATCAGACCATCCATTTATCAGCACTGTTTTCCAGTGCAATGAGAATGTGCATGGGAAGAAATGAATGGTGTGACTGATCGTTACTTTAGTATGTACTCTATATGTTATGTAAGTCTTTTAAAATGTGTCATAATCATAATTGATCTAAATAATTACATACATTATATATTTGACAACAAAATAAAAGATTCCTGTGGAATGAAGTGTTGAGAATTAGTATGCTAAAACACTCAAACAATGCATCTTCTTCTTCTACCAGTGTCACTGTGATATCTGTTATATAAAAAAATGAAATCAAGCTCAAAAAATCTGCTTCAAAAATGCAGTGGTCAATCATAAAATGTGTTCTCTATACAGTATTATTATCTGTAATAGCCCCTCCCACTGTAATATTCTGTACGAACACTGTGAGTTTAACATGATGTACCTAGATTGTACCAAACGTCCATTTCTCCACTCAGAGTCCGAACCTCGATGATGGTCTGGCCCAGGAAATCATCTGATTCGCGTTTGAAGTGCTGCTTTACCCGCGATTTGATGTCATCGTCCTCATCCCACACGCGGACCTTGATGCGGTCAGTGGCATTGTGACATTCACTGCAATTTGAGAGATTATGAGTTTGCCAGGCCAGAACAATCACAGCAAGTAAACAGCAGGAGCAACAGCATATTGAAAGACCGCTCATCAGCTCGGTGTATTGTACTGTGCAGAATGACGGTGAAATGTGCAGCATAAACACAAGTTCAGCCACACAGAAGCACTCCCTGACCATTTTCTAAGCGATATACAGAGAACAATTCTTGCCCGAAATCAAGTATCTTTGTGCACGTTCATGGATGTATGAGTAAGTGCAATTTGTGGAGAGGAGGTGGCTGCCTGCAAGGAACAATTACCTCAAGATACTGCATGACCTTTAGTCTGCTTCTCTAGACTTCTGTCTTTCCCAATGGAAGCTCGAACCACTAGGGAAGAGCTGAATATGTCACAGGGAAGACTGCGTACGGTTCATGGCGATGATTTTATTTCTGTGAAAGCTTTGTTGATGCTTGCATCGGTGCAGCTTACAGACATTTTATAATAATGACTCTGCTAAATAGGACATAGGTGGGTAGACCTTTTATCTCCGGATGGGGTCAGGCAGTTTGGCTCTGGAATCAAAACCAACAGATTACTTCTTATTCTAATTACAGTTTAGGTGTAAAAGCTTGAGAGAGAGAAAAAAAACGTCGTAATTTATTTTTAACTACAGTAATCTCTTTCCAGGGAAGCAGTGATTGCTGCTGCTGCTGCTCTTGTCCTGGACTTTTCTCTTAGCTAAGCACACAGTAATGCATCGCTCTATTAATCTACAAGTCTGGGACTAATAGGACAGGAGTTTTATTACAGCCACCACTGGAGCCTCATAACAGATGTGGAGTCTTGTTTGTAACTGACGACAGAGACACACACACACACAAACGTACATATACAGTGTGCATATCATGCAAAACATGACTCCTGTAATTGTAAAGGAAAAGTATTTATACAACAGTTAAAGAGAATTTTCTCAAATGTGTAATTTCTGAAGAAAAC
Source organism: Brachionichthys hirsutus (assembly GCF_040956055.1). Classification (NCBI taxonomy): domain Eukaryota; kingdom Metazoa; phylum Chordata; class Actinopteri; order Lophiiformes; family Brachionichthyidae; genus Brachionichthys; species Brachionichthys hirsutus. Next base: position 165,542 of record NW_027180407.1, read on the forward strand.
CAAACATGGTTTCTAAGATTAATGGTGCTTAAGATATGGACAGTTTCCACTGGATAAACTTGGAAAAATTGTTTCTGCATTCGTCAAAAAAATGGCATCATCGTCTAGTCTATGTAAACATGTTAAACTCTCATTGAGCCTTTAACAGTGTCTTTTATTTTAGTGATCTATCCTTCCAGAGAGATATAGGGTTTCAAAAAAAAAAAATACAGTGCCTGATTCAAGTTATATATCTGTATTAGATGCGTGTGTGGGGGGGGGGGGGGGGTTCTCACAGATGCACCGAGAAAAACTATATATGGCATAAGACAGCGTATTAAGTATTTGAAAGTTGGTATTCGTTTGCTCCTGATGCAAACAAGATGAAGCCAAACAACCACTAACAAATATGTGTAAAGGCTATTGACATAAAACAATCCTTGTGCAGGGTTCTTCAAATTTACATGCATAAACATCCAATGTAATCTCTTTAAAAAAATCACTTCACATTATTTATGATATTGCAAGTGTACTGCATTTCATCAGAGGACTATGGGATGAAATACCAACTGCTTTAAAAGTAAGACTACTTGTACTATCATTGTAGCTGAACAGTGCCAGAGGCTGAGAGGTAACCAGTACATTGAGTGGTTATTGCACATCCAAGCTGACAAAGGAGAACAGCTTGTACTAAAGAAAAAGACACATAAGCCTCGTCAGCACAATGCAGAAGTCCTTAAAAAATGAGAAGTCACGTACTTCTAAAGCAGTTAAGCACAGAAGGCTTTAAAGATGTAAGACCTGTGTTGTGTGTGCTGATGGATGTCATTGTAAAGCTGTTCTTATCAGAGTCTGAATTTCCAAAATCTTTGTGCTGCAGCTGGTGGGCAACATATCCTAAATGAGAGTAAGTTCCTAAGCTATTAAGTTAGACAGAATTAAAAATATATATATATATATATATATATTTAATTTATTCACTGACAGATGATTCTCAATCTTTTTGGGGATTATCTAGTTGCTGGGGGGGGAATTAAAAGAGCACACTCACAAATTGAACTTTTCATCCCAAATTGGGTTGAGGTTGCCGAAGATAGTTTTCGTTCTGCGTTTGGTCTTCCCCACCTGGACGGTGACGTAAGGGTCGCTGGAGCCCGTTTTATCCTTGGCCTGTAAGCCCTGTGCACTCATGACTGCAGGAAAGACAGGAATGGAGAAACATACAAAGTCATGTGCATACCAAATGCAATTTAGAGCTTTGATTTTACTGGTGCTGGAATGAATGATGATTATCAATCAATAAATGTATTATTCATTGTAATTTTATTCCTTTAGAAGTCATTAGCACAATTGATGGATGAGATTTGATTTCAGATTAGATCTAAATCTTTCTCAGATCGTATTCACAAATATTTAATGAAATCATGTTGTGGCCTCTGTCAGCCAATTTGCAAAATTGTTGCATGCATTGGAGGCAATGAGCTCAAATTATTATTTATCTTGGCGTGCATGTACCATATTCAATATAGGTGTGATTTACATATTCTTGCATCTAGGCCACAAACAGGTCTCATCTCTGTGATGCTGCCACCTATTTGAGTATTCCTATACGAGCTAAGGCTTCACTTCAAAGACGGGTCTGTTATTCAGAATCTTATTTCCACGCAGAGGTAGATGCAGAGAATGAGAGGCAGTAGTATTTCACAGTGCCATAAAAGGGAAAAACGACACTGTGGCATTAAATATGCATAAGTGACTCTCTCAATAATTCAAGGAACATATATATCCTCAGTTCAATGCTGACACAGGTAGGTTTGCAGGATATGGAGGTCTGAAGAGTCATGGCCTGCTTGCTGCAGGAGTGTTCAAAGCAAAACGCCTACTGTGGTAAAACAGAAGTCTGAGACAACAAAGTACGTTTAGACAGGTCACCAAAGTGCTGCTTGTATCCTTGTGCAGTAAACCTTCACTCCTGGATGCCACTTCAAATCAATGTTCAATGTACAGAAATAAACAGCGAGTAAACAATCATAACTGTAACCACAGCAACATGAATATATTAAAGAAGTCGCTGTCAAAAAAGGTTGATGGTGAGATATTTGCCCCTCCGTCCACTGCAGATTTCTTGTGGGCATTCACAGGCCACTTGTTGTGGTAGCTTTTTAATCCAGTACTTGCCTTTCGGTATGATAAAGCTCTTTATCATACCGAAAGGCAAGTACTGCATTAGCAGTCTTTTTTTTTTTTGTTGTTGCTCAAATTAGCTGATAATAATGTAAGATCGAAGAACATTAACAAAATACAGAATAACTCATGGTCACTGACAGGGTGGTGAAAAGGCCATTCCAGTCAGTCATTTATTGAATGGTGAATAAATAATAAGGTGTCAAATACATTTGAAAACTGAGCATTCAATAAGACGCTGGCAATATGAACTGAAGCAACCTTGGGTGTTTTTAATGTCTCTCTCACTCCCTTTCCCTGCTCTGTCTTTTTTATGTTGTCTTTTCCCTTTTCGCACACTTCCCCTCCCTATCCAATCACCTTTCTATTTTGTCTCCCTCCCACACGTTTCAATTTTCACTGGTGCATTGACACTGTGAGAAATGCAAGGTGTGCAATAAATGAGCTGGGCCTGCACCAGTTACCAAAGGGATGGCTTGGAGTTGGGGGGGGGGTTAGGTTACAAAGTGGATTTCCTGAATTATTTCTCTTGGTTAACTAGGAAAAAGTAATTTGCCGTGATTAATGACAGTAAACAGTTTGTAAAGCATAAAGAAGAACATTTTAATAATGAAATGTGTTTAAAGATAATGATTAGGCATCATCACCACCATTATAATAATTATTATTAGTAGTAGTAGTAGTAGAATTAGTAGGAGGAGGAGGAGAGGTATTGCCTTCAAACTAGTGATACTAGTTTGAAGGAAATCATTACCGTTCCATTGACTGATAACTACATTGTGAATAGGAGCTAATAAAATACCATCATAATTAAAACACTCTTTGATGGACAGTTTCATAATTAAGATTTTACTGGTTCATTTGAAGAATTAACTTTCTGATATGACAAGGGGAGCCAGGCTGACCTGTGATATTGATTTTGGCAGACCATTTGGAGGTCCCGTCCAAAACGGCCTGCTTGGCTATCTTCAAATGGCTGTTGAAGTCTTCTTTGTTGATATGAAACATCTCTTGGATCACCTCAAACACCTCTGGACGGTTCTTCTCCCTTATCTTCATGCGCTCTTTCATAGCCATGATTATATTCTGGGTCTTGTCCTCTGCTCCATGCTTGGAGCTCTTCTCCACTGCCCCTGAAACAAAATGTTCAGTCCCAATTTTCTGCTTGTTTAATAGCCTGATGTTAAAAAAAACAAATTAGCTGATCTATTCAATGTCAGAATGCCTCCTATGTCTAGGTGGACCATATTTATCAATGCATTAGTATCTGTATGTATATGTTTGTAAAGCAAAAGACACACATTTTCTGTATCTGATCGGTATCATGCAACCAGAATGTGTTCTTAAGTGCAGATTGAAACGTGATAAAGACAAATCACAGCTGGAACCATAGAGTATTGGCTTTTATAATAGCCATACTGTAGCTAATCCACTTAAATAGTCTGCATGTTGCATTCTTCCAATTAGTCTTTACTGTTACTACAGGGTTGTGCATGATTGAAACAGCTGATTGGAAGCTGTGATGAGTGTGCAGCGCGAATGCACCATGTGATTTGAAGCAGTGAATGTAAGGACAAGAACAGTGACACACAAATTTCCATAACAGCATTTACATGTAATGACAGATGAAAGTGAACTGCAATGGAGGCATTAAACCAGGCAATTGATCTAGGAGACACAACATGTAGTCCAAAGCCGCAAAGTAGGAAAGGAAAAGATTTGCGACATCAGTGGTGAAGATGAAGAGGAGAGCCACAAAATCAGAACTGTGAGCCCAACTGGGAAGCTGTAATCAGCCGCGGCAAATATGTGAAGTTTGTCTCCAGCAAGGCTATGCTTCCTGATCAGGGCCTTATATGGCATCATCCTTAAGTCCCCCGAACCTGCACAGAGGGTATGGCTCGAAGGAAACATGTCGACTCTGTGGCTCTCAAAATCCAACCTTATCGTACATCTGTTGTTCCACTCCTTAGAGATGTTCCGGGATTAACAGTGCAAAACATGTGTGAAAGGTGACTCGTTGACGGCCCTGCAACAAGCACAGCGTTGCTGTTGGAGGGAATGTCAAGCAGGCGACCTTACCTGGGCTTCCGTTCAGTACTGGTATTTCTAAAGACGTAAAAGCTCGAGATAAACCTAAGATAAAAGCAGGTGCCACGCTAGCATCACGCTCACTTACCCGGCATACCATGGTTTTAGATTGAACTGATTTTAAGCATTTTATAAATTATTTGATTATTAGACAGCACTCATCAGTCAAGACTCACAAGATGTAAGAGATGATAATTAATACAACGTACTTTGAATGCAATGTCAATCCAATGGAAGCCATTGAAGATAATAATGATATAAGTGATCTGCATAGAAAAGCATTATGGTGAGAATTATGTTCCTTACTTTGTAAACAATCTGCATTGAGCAGGTCCTGGCACTTATCGTGACATTTAACACCACACTCTGAGCAGCGCATGCCCTGGCGGGCAATGCCCCACAGCAGCCCCTCGCACTCATGACAGTAGGTGGGCGCAGTCGCTGTCCACACCTCAAAGTTATGAGGTGTGGTTGATGAAATAGGGTAAATCAAGGCCTGGAGAGTCTTCTTGAAGACGTGCAGTTTCTGAAAAGAAAGTGAACATAGAGAACAGAATAGTAAGGCTTGTGGAAATGTGATGGGAATGTGAGAAGACAGAAAACATGGCTGATGCTGCTGAAAAACCAGCCTCAAAAGTCAAACGAAACAATCGCTTTCAAAAAGTTTGAATGTATCTTGAAATTGGTGTTAAAAAAGAGGGAAACATTTACCTGCCTGGGGAACACGTTTGCTTGGTAACATAGTAACATCTGGTTTAGTTTTAAACCCTAAGCCAAACAAAAACCCCAGTAAATATGTGTATGAGCTGGCGAGCCTACAGCTACCTTCCATACGTATTCCTCAGCTTCTTTCATTAAAGGGCTGTAACAGATTACATTAGAACAATGGATAATTATATGGGGTTCTTTTTTTTAATCATTTTCTAATCCTCTTACCATTAATGGAGAGGTCAGCTCACCCTTACATCTCATTAAACTTAGATTAACAGCATCCTTAGCACCCAGTGGCTTTGTACCCATTGACTTGTTTACTGTCTAAAACTCCACCAGACCAAGTCTGCATGAAACCTGTGTGGACTGATTGCTGTGCAACAGAAAGCTTTTCAAGCTGAATGCTTTACTGCTGCAAGCCTTGCCATCTGCAAGGACTGAAAATAAGCTGAGACTTGCCAATTCTTCAGGGTGGAATCAATGGCTATTGTAAATAAGGTTTTCAAAAGTGAGCATTATCCAGATTGAAAGCAAGAGTGCAAGGAGGAGACAAAGTGACAGAGAGGAGATGTATGGTGATTAAATAAATCTCAAAGTGGTACTTCCTCTCCACTCTGGTCCAGCCCTCTCCTCCCCTGCTCTGCTTTCAGCTCCCCCTTTTGTGTTGACATGAGGAGTAGCTCCGACTTTGCCACAAAGCACACTCAAACGTACGAGCAGAGAGAATTCCAAATGTGCGAACTTTTGCAAGTGTGATTAAAAGAAACCCGACGACACGTTAACAAGGCTGTCTAACATTGTGAAACATTTGTTGAGGCAGCAGGAAGGTTTGTTCAATCCTGGAGGAGATTTAATGAAACGCAAAGGGAGACAGAGATTTACGTTTTAACGTTAAAAGGGAATAGATGAAGAACGATTTATCCATAATTTACATGTGCGCCAGACGGGGGTTACACCTTGAAGCTTGCTCCTCAAATGATTTAATACTGAACAGCCTGAAGGAGATGAGTGTGGGAAATCTCTCAGTCCTCACAATCTTTTATTACCTCCGCCAAGGAGGTTATGTTTTCGCCGGCGTTGGTTTGCTCATTTGTTTGTCTGACTTTTAGCAAGATAACTCAAACGATTACAGACGGATCTTGATGACATTTTTAGGAAATGTTGGGAATGTTACCGGGAACAGATGATTCCATTTTGGTGATGATCCAGAAGAGATCCTTGATTATGGATCACGTTGAAATTTTCATTAACATTGCAGTCAATGGAGCTTCAGAATTTGTTCCTCAATATCTTGGTTGATTATTGACCGATTTCTATGGAATATGACAGTCATGTAGGGATGGGACCTCTATCTTTCCACCGAATTTCATCCAGATCGGATCCAGAATGAGGTCAGTAAAAAATATAACTTTTTAACATTGAAAACTCCATTTACGGATACACATCAACCCATATTCAATTTAACTTTTCGTTGGTGTATAAAGATACAGTGAACAATTTATAACATTTTGATGATGATCCAGACCACCATGCGGATGGATGGTGTAAAGGCAATTACGAAGAGAATGAGCTGTTCGGCAGAGGTCTGCGCTCTCTGAGGGCTTTTCTAGTTTTGTTGTGAATTGACATGGCTGGTAAGAATATAGCTTCCCATTCTCTATTCTACAAGCTGATTTAATGTTTTAGAAATGACACTAAGTATTTGATCATTGCATGACCAGGATTTCACTATTTATCTAATTTACTAACACAGGTTGACCCTGTTCTTTAGTTTTCCCTCCATCTCTGTGTCTCATCATGTGTTAGGCTCTCTTAGGACTGATTGACAGCTGCAGTCACGGCCTCTGCCTGAGAGAAAAACGTAACCTTTCCTCCTCTCACCCCTCCTCTCCAATTTACCACCTATTGCCCTTGCCTGCCCCTTCACTGACACTGCCATCCTCCTCCAACTATCATATTTAGCTTGAACATTTATACCATTTCATCCATAACAGTGTATTGTGGTGATTTTCTGCAAAATACATGACCAAACACTCTCTGGCAGGATTCACAGAACCAATCGAGATGATTTGAATAAGCAAGCATCTAAAAATCAATACAGAGCCTTAGTATATTTTGCCGCTGCTAATTTGCCTGATGATATCTGAGCTGACTTGGAACAACACATCACATCCTGTGTCCAGATACAGCTTGACTCTATGTCAGAGCTTGGCTCTCATCTTCTTCTCCATTGTCTTTGTCTAAGCAGGTAAGTTTATGTTGACTGTCACATCATCATCACGTTAAAACGCTCTGGCGCTCAGATCACACGCAACGCAGAACATTGAACAGACACAGGGGCGATTAGCTGGCCCACACATCATGTTCTTTATGCTCTGAAAAGCAGACACGTGGGAAACACGAGGCAAACGGAGCATAGCATGGGGATGGACTCTTCCATACATCAGGAATGACTGATGACAGAATTTTAATCAGATTAATATTAATTTAACTAAAAAAGAGAGGAAAATGGAACAGACTGCAAACAGATCACAGACGAAGAGGATGGAGGAAGGATTAAACATTACTCCAGAAAGAGAAGGGAAGATCAGTGACATCAGGTCCATCTGGTCACAATGACAAAACATTCTCAGTTCTGATCTTCTCCTCACCCGCTCCCTTTCCCACCATTCCCTTCACTTTTTCTTCCTCTCTGCTCTCTTCCCCTAACTCATCTGCGATTTTCAGCAGCAGATGTTCATACTGACTGCTCTCACCATCCTTACTGGAAAGCACTCTCCTGGACTTAATGCAGCAGATAAAACTCTGACAGCTGCTCGTCCTACTTACCAAGACCACACAAGCTGCAGCCGAGCTCAGAACTCAGAAATCGGCTCCACTCATATATGCATGCAATAAACCCGTGCTTGTTTGTTCCAAATAAGAACATTAGACTATTCATAAAGTTAAATTATTTACTTTCTGTTGTGGTGCAATTTCTGAATCAACTTCCACATTAATCACAGGGCATCACGTAATTTCTCCCAGATGAGGGAGAAATGGCGTGATGCACTCTTCATCCCTTTATCCCTTTTAATCAGCACCATGACCATGAGTAAGCAATCAAGACTGTATTTTAGAGCATCTGGACAGCTAGACCATAGAGACCTAGTCAAATTGTGAAATGGATAAGTTATATGGACACAAATCACAAATCAGTACACAAACAATCCTATACTCAAATGTACTCCTCTTGCAGGTTAGGACAGGCCCTTATTATTCATGGGTTTGATGTTGTCTCCTTGTTTGTCTGGCTGAGAAACTTTTCTGTCCTGCTGTTTGCCCACTTTAAGGCTCTCTTCCCTCTGGGATGGAATAATTGCAATCAATTAATGCAGAGGAAAATTTGGAGGTCAACACTAAAGTGTATCTCATCACTGACTGAGACTTTCTTCCTTTTGTTTGGGCCTCTGTACTTCCGTCTTACTTGAGACGCAATGCTTGTGACTAAACAAAAGTTTTTTTATCAGAATAAAATGAACTCAATTTAATTTTAATGCCACGTGTTCCTGCAATGTGATACCTGGTCCTGAAGTATAATTGATGCACCACAGCACAGTTATAAAACTGTCTGAGTCCAACCCTTCCCTCTGAACACTGCCCAACGGCCACACCGCCCCTCATTACTCACTTAGACTGCACAACAAACGATGAAATGATTTTCCAAACAGGCATTGCAGGAATGGTAATACTCACCAGGTCCTCATTATTCAGCGTGGACCTGTTCACCAGAGCGAACGAGATGCCTGCCTTTCGAGCAGTGAGCGTCTGAGAGAAGAAAAGGAAAGGAAATGAGACAATGAAGGGGAAAATTCACCAACTCATTAAATCTTTCTACAAATGTATGCAGCATCTTAATAGATTTAAAAATGTCTAAGTAGTTAAACAGCTTGTGACTGTGTAATAATATATTGTAAAAGGAAGGGAAAACTCTTGGAAGAGATTAAATAGATTAAATAAAGAAATAAACTCAAAGCTAGACATTTAAATTTCAATAATGGATGTGACTAAAGACAAATAATGAGTCTGTTGTTCTTAGCTTGTGCAGAAAAGCTAAAAGTTTGTAATCTTACCAAAGCCTGTGATTTCCAGCAGCCAATTGTTAGAGGGTGACAGAAATAAAGTAAATGAATTAAAAGGGGGGCAAATATGTAAAGCACAACAGGAGAGGACTTGTATTTATTATCCATAGTGAGCGCACAGGTGTCTCAACTGCCATGCAGGACTGCTTGGTTGGGGCACAAAGCTAGAGAGGTTCAACTATTCATCAAGAGAGATTGCACGGCCGTTGCATGAGTCTTTATCCCCTCATGCATTGGACGTTTCTAAACTGCAGTCATGCTTGGCATATTCAGATTTCTATTGGATGAAGCTTTGACCATATTTTCTGCTGTCTGCTCTGCACATTACAGCAACGCAAACAGGGAAACACAAGACACACACACGCCTGTGAAGCCAGCTGAACTGCACGACACCAAACCTCTCAGACATACTTTGAAAACCTACATAAATCTACTCACACACTAAAAAAAAAAACACTTACTCAAACATTAACTGGTATCACACTCATCCAAGTCCCACTCAAGCACACACTAGTAACACACACACAGAGAGCACATATACACAAATGTAAATTAGTTTTTGTATTATATCCACTGAGTTTGTCTGACTGGAGATTGTTAAACATTTATCTCATACTGGAGGAAGTTACATAACAGAGAAATGCAGACATGGACAGCTGACGATATTGGATTAGTCTTTACCACGACCCTCTTGTCTGCACAGCCCAGCTATGGTAAAGATCCATGGAAGCCATGGGGAATGTAGGAGGGCGCGTGACCTCGCCATGAACGGTGAGCGTTGATGTCAGTTTATCAACATGCACCAGCACTGCTGAGGATGCTACGGGCATTACAATAAGAACCTGTGTGTCCAGATCGTATCTGTCAAGCCTCAATATATAGTGTTAAATGTTAAATGCTTTGTGAATCCATTTCCTACGTTAGTTCTTTTTCTTGGTCTAGAATGTTGTATCCCACCATAGTATGGGGGAACCCTGCTGTCCGTTCCAATCAAGCGCTGTTGCTGCCCTGAAGCAATCACACAGCAATTGGGGAACATTGACAAAGGAGAGCCATGGCACCAATTAGTTTACTGACTGCTGACTTCATCCCACGTGTAAAAGGCTTACTCATTGTCACTTTTACATGATTTAAAAGCCTCACACAGTTAAATCAGAAGTCAATGAAGTCTTTCAGATATATTTTTGGGTAGAGTTGTCAACATTTCAAGTTAACTACAAATTTTCAACATCTGCCGATCAACAAAGAGGGAAAGAAGAAAAGGGCCCAAGCACTGGCGAGGCTGAAATCTGACAACTCACTGAAAAATATGACCCATAGCTGTTATGGGTCTATGTAGAAATGGCAAGTATGCACGCAAAATCCAAATACATAATAAACGACAGCCCATACTTACCAAGACATTGTTGGTTATTAATTTCATGAGAGATATGGACAAATAAAGCATCAACTCATGTTGTTCATCGTGATATAAACAATCATCAGTATCTAGGTGTATGACATCAAGCTAAGTCAGCATGTTATTACACAGATATTAAACATGTTGGTTTTAAGAGTTTGGGTATATTTTTTCATCCTTTACTTTAAAATACACAAAGACGAGAGACAAACATTCACAAGACAAACACATAATATGAGGCATATAATGGACTAACATTTCAAATCAAACTATATTTATCCTCATGGTCTGTATCTTTCACAAAGCCGAACCATGTGGCATAGTGCTAAAGTGGGCTGTACTGCAACGGGCCTCTCCATGGGATTGTTATGACACATTATGTTCCAATAAATTAAAAAAATGGGTGAGCATCAGTGTGATGCTGTCTTAAAAAGCATGGAATTAAAATCATAAATAAAATTCTCTCTTAATAACCATTATTTTTGCCTGAATGTCAAGTAAAACAATATTGAGGTTATATATGGGCCTGTCTTGCAGTATTAGCTAATGAAAAGAAACAAACCCAGTCATCATGTAGCCCTAACCCATTTTATCCCGCTCACAATAAACTTTGTATTGTCTCCAGCTGAGATCTATACTCACACAGAGCACGTGTGATATAACATGCAGTCACTGGGATTTCAAACTTCACATGAATCACACGTAACCTTATTGAGGAAGATGACTCACCAGGTCCCGGACAAGAGGCACTGTCCTCTTGCGGCGTAAATCTGGCATGCTGTCAATACCATAAAGAATGCTGCCAGCCCTGGAGAAGCAGACAGATATAAGGAGGGTTAATATCATAATAATGCTATGCTGGGAGAGACATTACTGCAGTGAAAGGGGGGTTTGATTTACACAGTCGGCCATGGATCACGCTTCCTTTCTAACTTGTCTCACCCCTTCCTCTTCATGATGCTGAAAACCCACACTCTGGAGCCCCATGTGATCCCTCTCGCCATCTGCTATTCCCAAAGCCTCTCACTGACCCATGGCATCTGCCTTTGGGTTCTGCTCCACTGTTGCTTTTAATTGATGCACATGATACCAAGTCCATATTATGCGTGTATTCTTAATAGGAGAGCTCATGCCTCAAAAATAGACACTTCAGAAGGAGTTCTTTTCTGCAACGCATCATTTCCAGTTTTCTAACTCTCTCTCCAACCTCAAACTCCCTTGTGCATGCTCCACAGCCCTCTCATTGCATTCCAAGGCTTGTTCCTTTCCCAAAAGGGCTCTCAGTGGCATCACCTCCGTTGTCACTCAAAGCCTCTCTAATGACCTCAACATGACATCAGACCTCCAATGCCTCTACAAAGATAAAGCTCCTCGAACTTTCCTGTCAGGCCTCTCAGCAACATTGGTGGTATGACCCGAAAGATACTCAACGTGACAAGCTGCGATGGCTCCTGCCTCGCTCTATGGCCCTTGCCTCTCACTGCCTGCATGCTGCAGATGACTACATAGGCATGCTAGGGTAAATGGTGCTAAATAGGATTTTTAGCTCTTTCCCATGTGACACAAATTCACTTTATCAATCTTGTATTCATATGTTTACCATTTATTACCCTCGCTGAAGAGGAGGTGAGGGTATTGCAATTGGGTCCGTTTGTTTGTTTGCTTGTCTGTTTGTTTGTCTCTCCATGCGCATAACTCAAAAACTAGTAACCCAATCAACTTGAACTTTTTACACAAGCAAGGTTCTGTCCGTGGCTCGGTCCTCCCCGAGAATGGCGTTGATCCGGATCTGGATCCAGATTCTAGAATTTTTTAAAGGATTCTTTAACATTGCGAGATAGGGCACTTTTTGACATTTTTCTTATATGGTGGTATGGATCTGAAAAAAATCACACATAAGTCTCCTTAAAGGTCTATGACCATGACTAATTTCGGCCAGATCCGGATCACAATCTGGATCTGAGAGCTAATTTTCATTCTAAAATCGGTATTTTTCACGAGTCCATCCTGACCTCAATTTCGGAGCTAGAGACTTCATATTTGGTGTGCACACGCATAGTTCATTCTAGTTTCATATATGTTACAGTTGTAGTTGTATCTTTTCCCATTCCGGAGCAGCAAGCTAGCGCAGGTTTGGCCACAAGATCGAATAGTCTATTGGAGGCGAGGGTCTGCAATGTCTGATTGTCTTTTTCTAGTTCTACATTAGTTTACATGTTTGCAGATGTTGCAAGGATATCAGGCATTTTCTAGGTTCGTTTTGTCTTTTTGCCAAGACACAAAACAAGGCACATGATCTTTCTTGGGGGTTGCATGCCCCTGATCTGCGATATCTGTGATATTTAAACTACCGTACATGAGTCTCAGTGTGGAAGTACAAAACAGCACCACTGCAAAGACATGTGTAATTGTGCAATGATCAGATCAGGACATGAGCCACCACCCACCCTCCAGTCTGCAAGCCGAGCACTTTGGGATCCAAAACGCTTCGAGGCTGCAGAGAGATGAAAAACAGGATGTAAAACATGAAAGTAGAAGGTAAAAGCAAACAAGTGAAAACAAAGTAGAAGCAGATTTAAACAAATTACATTTATATATAACATAATGGGAAAATAGTACATTTGGAGATCAGTTCAGGATAACATGAATGACAGAAGAGGGGAAGTGCAGTGCAGAGAGAAGAGAGGGAAGTACCACAGGCAAAAGTCCAAATTATTCCACATCAATGTAATTTGTGGGCTCAAGACTGGGAGTTTTGCTGCTTTTGGTGCTACAGGCCACATCTGACTATTATGTAACACCCCCCGTCCCACTTCACTGACCAAAATTGAAACACAAATCATTTTCTTAGAAAAAAAGGGAGCAGTAAAAGGACAACCAACACATATTGTGATGACTCAAAGGCAGATACGGCATTCATATCTATAACATTTACCACTTCTTTTATCTTACAGCGTAAAGACAGACTCACAGATACACTCAGAGGGAAACAAAATGCACAACACCATCAAATCACATTGTACAAAATACATTAAAAAACACATGCACATGCAATGATTCCACAAATATTCACATGGAGGATTAGAAATAATGACTTAAAACCTGTGTATCCAAAGCAGTGCTGTCTGAAAGAAAGAAAAAAGATGACAGAAGGGTGGTGAGTTGGGAAATGTATTAGTTTCTCACTGGAAGGAGCAGTCACTCATCTATTATCACTGTCTGTTTTGACAAATATTTTAAGGTGACATGGAGAAAGAGTCAACATGTGCATCAGGCAGGACGTCTAAATGACCAGAAGAGTAATGTGGAAGGAAAGCTGAAGCAGCAATTTTAATGTAATTTTGTTTCAGTATACTTGAAATTTGACACCAGTTAAAAAATCCGACCATGAAAACATTAATTAATAAGCACTAAAATATCAATAATTCCAGACATACGCGCTGACTGAGAAGACAGTGTTTGGCAGATACTATTACTCAGACACTAGAGTGCCATTAGTGTTCACCACAAGTGCATCTATTCATGATGGTGGTTCTCATAGAGGCACTGATATTTTAAAAGCTTTGAAGAGGCATTGCAGTCAACATGAAGCCGAAAAGTGCTTGTGTCACTGCTGAGAGGATAAATTGTCACTGGGTGAGGTTACAACAAACGCTGCACACATGCAGAGATACAGCAATCAAAGAGGTGCCACAAGTGGGTAACTTGGACAGAGATCAGCTAAGCTGCCTTCAGGTTCACAGTTACACAAGATAGGCCACGCATCTGCCAATGGGTCTGCAGCTGCTCTAGATAAAGCCAGTGGATAGCGATGAGCTTTTGGCCGCTGATATAAACCTAAATTCACAGGTGCCTTAAATCTGTGTGCTAACGTGTAACTGATTGGTAGGAAACTACACTGCATGGGTGCACTGAAGACAAAGTATAGCGATATCAACAACAGCAGTAAATCCTACACAGATCTCACTGGAGGAGAAAAGTCTGCACAGAGCTGATAGTAAGACCAGACTCTTGAGCAAAAAAGACAGGAACATGTGCTATTATGTGGACATTCAGAAATACATTAGCAGAAACATGCTCATACAGTGAGAGAAAAATATCTGTTGTTTCAGTGAAGATAATATATATAAAATAAAGACATCAGTACAGATGTCACCTGGCTCTTGTTTCAATAGATTTTTTTAATGTTGTGATCACAGGTATCATCATCACACCAGTGAGTTGATTAAGTTGATCAAGTTACCCAAGAAATTAATAACGCTTTACTCAGTAAATGAAAATTATTACATCGACACATGTTTGTTTTGATGGCAGAATAAAATGCCAAAGCAGAAAAGCAGAAGTGCATTTTATTTTATTTTTTTATTACATTTACATTTGTACCGTCATCACAAAAGCAATTGCGTCGCCAAAGAACCTTTTCATTAATTTAATAACTGAAACATAAACCATGATAGAAATAGTGACAATTTGTCTGATCAAAAGTCAGCTTTCATATTCCTGTGATTATCAATTAATTTCTAGCAAAACAGAAATATGTGTCCAAGGCTGGTTTAGGTCGTTCAGATTGGAACAGAGCTGGTCATCAGCTGACAGTTAGTTTATATATACTATATACTTTTAATTTAAATAACTTTTTTATGTTTGTATTTCAACAAACTAAAATAACAAAAACCAAAATACTATAAATAAACTACTGATTATTCTGATGTGCTGTTATATTTTTAATGTGCTTGTTTTTTTATTTGATTCATTTTATGTATGTGTATTAGTGTTGGATGTTAACAGAATACACCATTTACTTTCGTTTGTAACAATGCAATAATTGATATTACTGATTGTTTAGGTCTTGCTATCAGGATCATTGAGTATTTGTACAGTTTATAACATATAACTTGTAAAATTCATCAAGACAGGGAGTTTTTTTGTGAAATAAATACTTTTCATTTGAGCATATATTCAGCAAATTCACAGAGGCTTTGTTAATAATAACACATATTATTTACAGGTTAGCAGGTTTGTGATTAAACAAGAGGACAAAGAGGAGATTTGTGCTGCAAAATGTTACAGCCCTCCAGTGTATGAAATGTGGTAACTCGGAGTGAGATGTTAATATTCTGCGAGCCTGTGTGACCAATTCTTTAACCGCTTGCTCCTCTGATGACTCAGACAATACTAAATGACCCTAACCCTAACCCTAACCCAACATATCAACTACACTAAATGTTATCACCCACTCTTCCCCTCAGCCCCTTTTTTCCAGCTATGACTAAATGGGTGAGGTGGTGCGTTCTGATGTCAGGAAGTTTATGTAGTTCAGTTTCAGAGTAAAAATAAAATCCCTCTGGGCAAGAACCAGGAATAGAGCGGAGGGTAAAATGGCTCATCTGCCATTATCAAACAACATTTACACTTTAATGATGTTGAGAATTTAACTTACAAATAATTTAATCCATATTATTCTGGTATTATTTTTATAATCTACGCTTTCTGGAGAAACAGTACACTAAGCATAAAGACGGTCTACCTCCATCGCTCCCGCTGGAATAAACAGCAAACTTCACGAGCAGCAGACCTCTATAAATATTCCAGGCAAGGCTGACCTGGTTATAGAATGCCCTTGGGTATGAATTAACATCTGAATAAAGACGCCGCGGTAGCCAGTCGAAGACAGACCTGGCAAGAGTGGCAGTACTACTGGGACTCCCTTCACCGCTCCAACACGAAGCAGTGAGCACGTTCAGAGCGTGAGCCTGATGGACACAGAACAGCTAATAGAGATGAAGGCATAACGTAAATGAGAGGTGGGAGTTGTATAAAGTATGTAGATTTGTGCGGGTAACACGATGTTACAGTAGTGAGCACTGTTGCTTCATAGCAAGAAGGTCACAGGTTCAAATCACTTGAGAGTGAACTGAATGATCCATGGTCTATGCAATTTGAAGATGTGTTCCCTCCTTTTTCTGTCTTGCCTAATAATACCTTTTGTAAGACGTTGTTTCTTGGTCTTAAAGGCTGGTATGGTCACATAAATCCAGACAGGAGAGGGCAAAGTTCTCCTTATGTATGAGTTCCAGTAAATAACACAAATAAATATGTACTTTGCAGGGTGTTTGTTGAATTTGATCTCTGAACAGGTTTGTGCAAACATTTGCCAATTTCCTGAGTCCTGTATTTCCTGAATGCCAGTGACTATCTCACTGGAGTACCACACTGTATGTAGGTCAAAAGCTTTTTTTTTATTTTAACTAGGACTGGAAATCCCCGGGTTAGTTTTTTTATTCTGCTTGGAAGAAGGCTTTTCCTCCATTAAACTATGCTTTAAAATCTATACGGACATTGTGATTTTAAAGTGAATCCTCAACATACAGACACCATGTTTATATTTACTTTAATTGGGCCATGATAACTTTTTCATGATTGAAATCATTGTAAAGAATGTATGGAAAATTGGAGGCCCATCCCCATGTCATTGTTGACGTCTGTTAACTTTCAATGATAAATTGTAAATCTCCAGGAAATATGTTTAACAGCTGTATCGTGTCAGGCACTGTGCTTCAAGAGAATCTAACATTGAGCCATGTAAACACCAATACACAGTCAATGCCGCCTGTTATCACTGCGATCCACCTTTAGAGAGATCATGGTTAACAAGGTAGCATCATAAACAGATTATTGGTGTCTGGTACACTGATCCCAGAATCCTCTATAATCATCCCAGGACACAATGGGTCTGCTGGGAAGTGCCTGAATGACCAGAGCCCAAGTAGTGCTAACATCTATGACTATGAAGCACCAGTTTAACTACAGGGCAAATGTCACACTGCACTAACACCAAAAGGATTGTATTTTTGTTTAAGGCAATCATAGCCCATAATTTGCTCATTAAACTGAACTCTCTGTACATCTGTTCCTCTCTATGTTTATGAGTCATGGACCTTTGCACAGACCAACCACAGGAATAAGGGTTTGTGGTCACACCTCCGCCAACGACATATTTAACACATTAATCCAATATTTAACGTAGAGATGTATTTACCATACTTCAGCATAATGCACATCATTTTCCAAATCATATTATAACTTATTCAGAAAACATTTAAATGTGCACAACATTCAAGTAAATTCACAAACATATCTTGATATCAACAGAATCCAACCATATCCAAGACCAACAGTGCACAGTTGTAACTGAGATGTTAAAAAGTATTTATAATGTAGAATAAAAGCATATGGTTCTTAAATTTCCAGTATTGCAAATATATTTACTGTCTTTTTTCATATATGATTCATGCACACATTGACTATATGACCTGCCCTGTCATTTTAGTGTAAAACCTTGTACAATAGCAAATGACAGTGTGACAGACTAAAAGAAGCGCCATACCCCCAGCCAGGATCTGCTGCTCCAGTTCAGCCATCTGTTTCCTGTAGGCCCGCAGTGCTGCTTCCTTGAATGTGGGCCGAACACGTTTCTTGGGTGGGGGGGGCTCTGTGAGCTTCTCCTCCGGAACATTTTTGTTTTCATCCTCCTGTTCTTGCGCCAAAATTTCAAAAACTTCAGTGAGCTCCTCACTTATTGCATCTCCCTCCTCTAAATCGTCGTCACCCTCCTCCGTCTCCTCTGACATATCATTGTCCTCATCTGGCTCCTCTACATCTACATACTCCACCATTGCATCATATTCAGTAGTGTCCTCTGTGACTTGGGTTTCGAGGTCCTTACTGTAATCATACTGCCCGCCCAAGCTGCAATCATACTCCAAAACACGATTCTGTTTACTTTCCTCATTGTTCTCTGTGGTTTCAAAATCCTGAGAATCGTCAATGTCTTGAGAGGCCTCAAGATCATCAGACGCATCATAGTCCTGAGAAGTCTTAAACTCCTGTGCAGGCTTATCTGTTTCCTCTTCCTCATTTGCACTAGTTTTGTTCTCCAAGTTAGCTAGTACCTGCTCCATTACTTCAACATAGTGAGTCTCATTGTCAACTGTTTGTTCCCCAGCTTCTGCCTCTTCACTTGTTTTTTCTTCCTCTGCCTTGGAGAGTACAGTCTCTGCGCAGACCTCTGAGTCAATAGTACTACCAGCGTTATTTGCAGTAGAACTTGATAGGGTACGGAAACGCCCCATAAATGAGGAAGAGGAGGAGTTGGTGGGTTCTTCAGGAGGAGGAGCAGAGGTACTCTGGGGACCAGACTTCCAAACAACTTCCAGAGCTGACTTTGCTCTCTGTAGTGTTGACCCAAAGCCAAACCCAAAGGACTTCTCACTAAGATCTATGCTGAGCCTACTACTCCAAGACTTTGGAACCTCCTCTACCTTGTCTGTTCGAATCTCACTCTGACTGCGATACATAGAAGAAGTTTTATTCTGTGTTGGTTGAAAACTATGATTTACATCCAGTTCTGGAAATTTTTCTTTAGCAGCTGCTTTGAAGCGCTCCTTATCGACATCTTTAGAGGCTACTTTGGGTGTTTCTTTAGGGGCTTGTGGAGGAGGGACTTTAGCCATTTCTTTAGAGCTCACCTTCATACTTTCTTTAAGGGGTGCCTTCATGACTTCTTTTGATGGAATCTTAGAAACTTCTTTAGTGGGTACTTTATCTGTCTCCTTAGATGCTACTTTAGGTACTTCTTTTGGGGGTAGTTTTGCTGCTTCTTTTGTAACATTTTTTTGAGAAATTATAACACCTTCTTTTAATGGAGCTTGAAGGGGTTCTTTTGTAATGACTTTAGGGGATTCTTTAGGAGAATCTTTAGGAGTTGAGACAGGGCTCTCAAATGGTGTTACTTTGGGACTCTCTTTAATTAACTCCGTAGAGCATTCATTAGGAATTTTTGTTGGACTATCTTTTCCAATGACTTTATGAGGTTCTTTAGCACCCTCACTAGAAGCTACCTTAGATGTCACTTTGGATACCTCTTTAACAATGGTCTTTGTCATATCTTTATCTGTGAGTTTAGACATGTCTTTAGGCAAGGCTTGAGAGGAATGTTTAGCCAATGACTTCTGAAGTTCTTTGGGTGATTCCTTAGGAGCTGCTTTAGAGGTCACTTTAGACGAAGCCTTAGCAGAAATCTTCAGTTCTTCCTTTGGTAGTATTTTGGTGGTTTCTTCTTTATGAGCTAATTTAGTTTGTTTATGTGGCACTTTTGGAGCTGCTTTCACTGCATCTTTAGCTGATATTTTCATGCTTTCTTTTGTGACCACTTTACATCCTTCTTTCGACTGCCGTTGTGCAGATGATGTCTTGATGACAGACTCCCGTTCTGTGATAGGTGGAATAATGTGGGTGGTTATGGCTGGTAGGGGAGATTCCCTGTCAAGCATCATAAATTCCTCATCTCCTTCAAATTGTAAATCAACTTCCTGACATTTAGT
The DNA here is from genome assembly GCF_040956055.1 of Brachionichthys hirsutus. NCBI lineage: Eukaryota > Metazoa > Chordata > Actinopteri > Lophiiformes > Brachionichthyidae > Brachionichthys > Brachionichthys hirsutus. Next base: position 185,410 of record NW_027180407.1, read on the forward strand.
AATGTTTTCTGGAAATCCAGGGATGGTTGATGGGTCAAAGGGACTGCTAACCTCTATGGATGCTTCCAAGCCAGAATCAGCACCCTGATCAAGATTATGCCAGTCTTTCCAGGGTGACAAGTCACCTTGCAGAGAGAGCTGGGAGCCACTGTGGTGACTTCTGTCCCCAGACATGCAAACAAGACCATTGCTCACCCCACTATCAATAGTTTCTGTCGTCTCAACCTCATTGTGTTCATAGGTTTGATTCCCATGGTCAAGTGGGTGACTGGGGCTCGCATACCAGGATGAGGCCATATCTTCTTGCTTTCTCTGCCACAGTTCCTGATCTGAGGAGGACAGCAGGGAACACCCATTAGCCCGTGTAAAGTATTGACTCTCTGAAAAGTCCTCTGAATATGACTGGCAAAGTTTTGAGCAGTCAGACTCAGAGCGGCTGAGTTTTGGGGTGGAATAGTCACTCTGAGACAGCCAACCAGGGGTCAGATCAGAGTAGTAAGCTTTTGCATGCTTGTCTGGGTCATAGTAAGAGTCATCAGCATAGTGAACTGCTCCTGAGTAGCCTGCTTCTTCTCCTGACCGGCTGTGGTCATGGGATCTCCTCTTCTCTGATTTGCTCTTGTGAACCGGTTTTGAAATCACCATTGCATATTTATTTCTGCTTAACTCATCTAATTCCTTATCACTATCCATTGAGTCCCAGTCATCACCCTCCATTGGTTTATCCTTTCCTGGGACCTTTATATCCATGCTTTCATAGGTCTGTGAGGAAGACAATGTTTTGTCTTTTCTCTCCTTTCCATCATGTGTTAAACTATCAGTAGAGACTGTTATGCCTGTTCCTTTAAGTTTATAGCATTTTTTCAAGACTATATCCCTCTCTTGGGGTGTTGCAAAAATAACAATAATAGGGCGGGGCTTAGCATTAGAACATTCTCTTTGTTGGCCTAATCTATGAGCAAGTTCAATTTTTATTGTTTTATGGGCATCAATAAAACCCATTTTGTCTTTTAATATTTTATATATAAGGCTCTCTGTTTTCTCTGACTTATCTTCAGGAACATTGAGAAACCGCAAGGTTGAATTATTAGCCTGATGGCTAACTTGTTTGATGTAATCATGAATGTCTCGTGTTTCCCTCCTCGACTGGACAAATCCTGAACGAAGTTGTTCAATCTCACTCTGGACTACTTCCACACTGCTGGAGATCTCATCAATGGAGCTTTTTAGAGCATTTACATGGCCACGGAGCTCTGACAATTCTGTCTCTATCTGACTAATTCCTTGAAGCTCCTTAAAGATCATCTCCATAACATCCTGGGTCTGACTGATGCAACCCGTAGAAGAGGATCCAGGTTCCAGGGTTGTGCTCTTTTGCTGCCTTCCAGCACGGTCCAAGGACTTGCTCCGGATGCCTAAGGTTTTCCTCCAATTGCTAACTTCGGAATCTGAAGAAACACATTCCTGACTCTTTTTCCATTTTCTTAATTTGCGTAAAGCACCTAGTCTAAGTGTGTGTAGACTAGAACGTTCCACTCTTTCACCCTCAGAACTTCCATCAGAAGGAGCCAAACTGATTAAGCTCTTCCGGTTTCGTCTTACTGGCATTGTGTAAGATTTATGCTCATCCAGTCGCCTGACCAGTTTTGTCTCACTCAGAGAGTCAGAGTAACTACTGTCAATTGAGAGAACCTCAGGAAAGATGCTTTCATTATTATTCAAAAACAGAGAGCTTTTTGGGAGTCCATTTGCAATAGCTACTCGATAACTAAAAGTGGGTGACAGGGAGGAACAGTCGTTCTTTCCGTCGTCTTCCTCGAGTGATATGTTACGTGCCGAAGCGCATTTGGAAATCTTTTTAACTGTGGTCTTCAGCGTTGTCGAGAGAGTTAGATTGTTTGCTTGCAGATCAGTGGTCAATTTAGGCTCTTTATTTTCGCTTCTCTCTTTCTTCTTTATTGGGTTTGCCAATTTCTTTGTAAACATTCCTTTGCAAATCTTTTTAATGTAGAATGATACAGTCTTTATTAGGGCAGAAACCATGGATGGCAATCCTGACTATTTTTATCATCAAGTGAATGAAGTTGGATGAAAACTTGTCCCTGACAGACAGATCAGCTCACGATGGCAAAAACCCCAGTCCACTTAGAGTTTTGCTAATACTTGTAAATCCAGTGGTCATCCTCGAGAAAAGGAACATTTCTCTGAAAGACAAAGAAAAAAAAAAAATGATTATCTAGCAGTATAAATGCTGTTTAAACATAAATATGAATAGAATACAATCATACAAACCAACCAACAAAGGAGTTCACTAAGCAAGTTATAGTTGAATTATTTATACAATCATGTGTTTCAAATGACTGAGAGGTGAGCAATTGGATGTGTCACATCCAGCCTCTACACCAGTTGATAGCCAATTATTCTAATTACCGTATTTTCACACCCATAGGACGCACCTAAAAGTCTTAGATTTTTTTCAAAATGTGCAGCGCGTCCATTGGTCCGCGCGGCCTATTTGTTGTTGTAAGGCGGACTCAGTCAGGCGCCTGGCGGAGTGATACGCTCCAACGCGCATCACCACAGTAAACTATTATGGCGTGTTGACGGAAGTGGGTGCCGAGGCTGCCGGTCCCGCAGCAGAACACGGGAATAGAGCAGCGGGGAGAGAATCCAGCATTAATGGATCAATGGAGGAAGAGGAGGAAGCAAGAAGACGACCTGCAGCAACTCGGTTCCTGCGATCTCACCGATACGGTCTAAACCGGAGTGAAGCTAGCTAACGCGCTAACGGGCTAACTAGCAAGCTAGCTTATCATCGTCATCCCCGGTGGATTAACCAAAGAACTCCAGCCGTTCAACGTTAAACTGCGGGCTGCGTGGGAGCGCTGGACGACAGAAGGAGAACACAGTTCCACTCAGAGTGGAAGGCAGCGCAGCGCCACCGTGTGACTGGATTGTAGCTGCTTCGGCTAACTGTCTGCTAGCATTGTTGTTCGAGCCTTCACAGAAGCCGCCGCACGGCACGAAAAGAGACTGACAGTGAAGAAAGAGGCCGGCATGTTTGACGGAGACCTAGCGCAGCTGTTCACTACAGAAACGGAGGATGAGGACTTTGATGGGTTTGATTAATGACTCTGTTTTGCTCCGGCTCTATTTTTTAAAACGCGCACCAGTATGCTTGTTTGATTGATGACGATTAAAGATGTGAGTACCAAGCTCAGTTTTTCTCCTGCTTTATTTTGCGCACCTATCATGCCGGCGCCTTTTGATCCGCGCGCCCTTTGTATGTTTGAAATACCGAAAAATCAGCTGTTAATGAGACTGCGGCGAATCACCAGGTGCGTCATAAGGTCGTGAAAATACGGTACTTCAATAATCCAATAAACTTTTCAGGGTATATGTGAACAAAATAGAGCACCAAATTGGCAGAATCACAATTATACATAAACATTGTTTCATAAAAAAAATATGGATTTACAAAAAACAGATGGAATTTGATTAAACATCTTATGAAGAGGCTAAATCTAGCATTTTTCAAAAATTAGATTCAAAGAGAAGACAAAATAGCACATTTAATTTATAGATAATTGAAATGGAGGATAATGTTTGTGATTTCAAAATTTTAATTAAGTTAATGGCTTTGATGCTGTCAAACATTTACAGTAATTATTTTAATTAAAATTGTTAATCTGCTAAACCATTGTAAACAGTATTTTGAAATAGTACGTATCTCTATTGGTGAGCTTATTTATTTCATTTTTTTTGTATTTAAGAATGCATTTAATCTTTGATAGTTATGTAAATGTAAAAACATTCTTAAACACAATCCAAACACAGGCCACTATGATTTTCAGTCATAAAAGTTAAATATTAAATATTAGAAAATAATAATATTAACAGAAAAACAATAGAAATGTAGATAGATTAAAAAAAGGACTATAGCATATTTTATCGACTGAGAAGATGTATGACTTGTAGACTGACTTTTTGTAATTGATGGATCACAACCCAAATCGCCCTCGCCCATCATTACATCACAGGAGTTGATTTTTAAATATGTCCTGACATTGATTCAACTACTTTCACAGGCATTTGTCTCATATATGATTGTTTCAATTCCTGTCTCCAAGCAAAAACTGAACTGTACAACAACATGATCACAGTCAACTGGTGTTAATCACTGAGCCGCTGAGGGTTAATTGCCTTGCTTAAGGGCATCTGTAGTTGTTGGAGAGCAGTGGATCATTTGTTTTTTCCAACATGATGTACAAGTGAATGAGCCATTTCTATGTTAGATTTTATTTTTCAATGGTATGGCATGGCATCCCAATATAACAGCGTGTATGTTGTAGTCAAGAGTCCTACAAATGAAGAAAGAGCCAGAAATATTTTTTTTAATTGAAATGCTTGAGATTCTTTGATTGAAGTTTCAGAAACAAAACATGAAGGACAGATGCTACGGAATGAATAGACTGAATGTGTCTTCTGTTGTTAACATAATTTCTAAAAGGTTAGCATCAAATGTTGACAAAGGTTGAATATAACCAAATTATTTTCCACATTATGTAAAACCTAGATGACAATGGCTGGAATGCAATGCCTTGAGACAGCGAAGGTGGGAAAATATTCTAAATATACATATTAAACATAACTATTGATTATGTTAGGTATAGTTTTTATTCAGCAGGTAAAATATGGACTGTTCTTGCACTCATTTGCAGCAGTTTATTGGTTATCTCCCATGTCAGTTGCTCCTGTCTGCTTATCCACACCGCGGGTGTACCAACAGACATCTACTGTAGACAATACATTGACAATGGCTGAGTAGTTTTTGCGTCTGCACACTGTCTGAACAAATCACAATAAAAGAGAGGCTGGTGTATAATTAGTCCTTATTGCCAATGAGGGAGGTGCCTCTCTTCTTATAAAGCCAACATCCTGACATCTGCATGTTAAGGTTTGACAAATTAAGCATTCATCCTTTTCCACAGTTAATGTTGATATGCAAATGACATAATAACGCCCACGAGGGATTGTCTATATTGTCCCATTAGAGCATAATGATGCAAGAATTAGGAGAAAAGCATCAAAAATAACTAGATCACCAAATGCCATTTGTATGTTATATCACAATAACCACAGGACTTCCAAAGAAATGATTATGTGAGCAGAGCCACTGAAAGATTTACTACAAATTAAAAGTACAAGAGCATGTGACATTGACATTTCGTGTTGAATGAATGAATACTTTATTTTGGCTTAAAAAAAACTACCGGTAAATAAAATCATATTTACAACATAATTTATCAGACAACAACCAAAAAAGGAATAGGCTGAAGCCCCCAGGCTTATTTTTGCCTATCCTATATCATCATAGGAGTAATTTGTAATAAAACATCAGTACTACATCATTACAAAACACATGATATCTTAAATAAAATGTCATCAAATATCATTGTAACATTTGATCATTTTAGATTTTAAAGTCTTCTTGAAAACTAACATAGAATTGCACATCTGTATTTCCTCATTTAATCAATTCCATAATTTTACTCCCAGAAATTACACACATCTGTATTGCGATTGTGTTAGATTATTCAGATCTGCAGCAAGATCACTATTGCTAGGTAGCATAATACAGGATGAAGTGCAACATAAATCATTCCTCATAGTCATAACCAATCCAACCACTTCAGTATCTCCATTTGAAACTTCAACATCTGTATGGCTGGGATGTTGTAAAATAAATAATAATCAACTTTCCCGGACAGGAAGACTTCCCAAAAGGGGTTGTGTCAAAAGAAAATCTTGGAATTCCCGTGTGTATATTTATTTGGCCCTCCCATCTATGAGTCAGACCAGAGACACCTCCAGAGACAGGGAGCACCTCAGCCACACCTACTCCCCCCTGCGCTGAGGTGCTGCCCCCCCTGTAGTCGAATAAAATGCCCAGGGACTAGTTTCTCCATTTTCCTACTGCATTGGATTAGAGATTAGAACTCTAAAAATCTACTCCACTCTCCTTTTAATGAAAATGAGTGTCAGTTAGCGGCACGCTAACCTGTTTCTCACAAACGCGCAATCTGCCCTCTCTAATGGAAACGCAAGTTAAACCAGTTTGAGGTTATTTAGGCGCAAAGCAATGAAACTACGCGCCGCGTTCATTCTCTACACAGTCTGTGTGACGCTAAAGAATATAGTGTAATCCTTTGAGCGATGTTAATGTGTTACGTCATAGCTCTAAAACACATGATTATGGAAATGGTGTGAATTTGTGCACGTGGGTGTGTGCATGCCTGGGCGTCTGTGTGAGCAGTGGTGCGCGCACACACATGCGCGACATGCCTTCCTCCGTTAATGGTCGTTTTTAAGCGTGTATTCTGAGAAAAGATTGAAGCGTGCCAGTGTGTGTGTGTGTGTGTATGGGGGTGGGGGGGGGGGGGGGATGTGAGGGTGTGTGCATCTTCAGATCGTAATGCCATCATGCCCAAGCTCAGCATCCTCCTTTCACCCACGATGTGTATTTCCCACCATTGAAATATATTCCTGCAGAATCCAGGCAGCATCACAACATTTTGATTTTATAGCCCTCATAAATCACAATATTACTATTTCTTTGCGCGGCATGGCGGGAACCATTCTCGCCCCTTTTGCTCATGGTGAAATAACAGCATCGCCCGCATGCGCTCACGTTGAGCCTCACGCAAAACAACATGGGGAAGGTTTGAATGAAAGCTGTAGCACATTTGTAGAATAGATAGTATTTCTATCGGATGTGTTTTGGACAGAAAAAAACCCCGCAGCAACAACAAAAGGACTCACAAACATCACCACCTTTCCATTTGTACACGTTTTTCACCCAAGCTGCATCGACAAACGATCGAATGTATTTGCGTTAGTCCCAAATAACCTTTCATTCATCCACTGGCAGGGCCACAAAAAAAAAAGAGGGCAGGGATGCAACAATAAAAACACGCTACAAGATGAAGTCAAACACTCGCCAATCCGCGCAAAAACGCATCCAGACCCCCAGAATTGGCCGCCGCCGCACATACCTTTGTCAAATCCTAATCCAGGACGCCGATAGTGGATCACAGCGAACCTTGAGGAGTCGATTCCCCGGTTTCAGCGAGGAGAACAGCTGGGGAGGGCGGGGGGGGGGGGGGGGGGGGGCAGCGGCTTGGTGCGCAGCCGCCTGCCTGCTAATACCAGAGCTCACAGGAACTCTCCGCGTCCGTCAGACGCCACATCCAAGTGCACTGTCTCCGCGCAGACACGCACACGCCTCTCCTCCATGCCGCCTTCTGGACCCGCCTCTCGCGTCAATGTGCGCGTTGTGGTGGAAGATGCTGCCTTTAAAGCCGCGAGTTGCACGGGTTTGATTCGCACCACGATTGGGCAGACACAGACACACACGTGTGCGCGCACACACGCACACTGACTCCCCTGGTCGCAGACACGGTCACGGCCGGGGCGTCTCGTCCAAATTGGGATGCAGACGGGCGGTGGTCGCTCCGCTGCCGGGACTGAGGCAATGTTCTCCGATTGAAGAAGGATTTCTGTCTCTCCTTTATTCAAAACTATCTCTCCTCCCTTGTTTCTGATCTCTCTCTCTCTCTCTCTCCGTACGCATGTATAACTTTTATTTTTAAGGTGTATCAATCCAAAAACTTTATATTCGCCTATATATAGACCAATAAAACTCGAGCACCCATAATGACCACTTAGTCTTAGACCTAATTTTCATAAAGGCTAGTGCGTGTGCACTGTGCGTCTCTGCTTTATGCGCGTGCCCGGGATTATTGCCATGCCCGTGGGGAACAAGGAGCACAGTTTTATCTCCAACCGTTAAACACACTTTATAATCTGAGGCAGCCTTCCAGAGGATCATTGTAATCTGTACATCACAGCAGTCCACGCTGTGGGTGCAGCCGCAGATCTGAGAAAATATGACTTTGCCTCATTGCAATATTGCAGGCTAAGTGGATGACGGGAAATTGTTGCCTGTCCTTGTGTGACATTTCGTTAATTGAGGCTTTAATTTCATTTTGGCAGAGACAAATGAAGACGAACAGAATGAAAACACGGCAGGTAGAGAGTCTCATAACAGCATTTCATCTCCCTCAGCGTCTGTGGTGAGCAGGGATGTAAATATTGAAAACCTTGTCTTTACATTCTGATGTGTGTGTTAAATTCCAACGACAGCGCCCCCTCTCTCTCTCTCTCTCTCTCTCTCTCTCTCTCTGCGGGTGTGTGCGCAGATGGGTGCAGCTACTGATGTTGCGTCCCGCTCGCCCCTTGCTGGTGATAAAAGCAACTGCAACGTTGGAAGCTGGCCTGTGTTAGGAAAAGCCTGACCCAAATAATTCCGTCCAATTATTTCAGTGTACGCATTTATGTTCAGGTAAAATAGCTGAGGAATTTCTCTTTCATTTCATCCTTTTGGACATGATTTAGTTACGCCTAATGTAATTTAAGACGTGTTTAATTCAGCAAATTATGCATGCATAGGAATTATTATAGCGTTTTTAATTTGTGAAACACTTATACTGTTTTAGAAAAGCCTCATGCTGCATTTTCTTTTCTCCACCACTCTCCATTTGTCCATTTTGCTATTTCAGTCTAATTTACACTCATTCTCTGCAGCAGATCCTTGTTCTTGTTTTTGCTGTTACCTTTACCTGCCAAGGGAATACCAGCCAAGACTCCTGAGGTCTGTTTACATATCTATCCCCATCTTTCCCCATCTTCCATTCTCTTCCCATCCCTATAAGTGCTCAAAACCTTGTAGCCTATATATATCATCCGCCACTTTGTCTGGTTTTCTTTCTGCAATGATCATCACTTATAATGTGATTTTATTTTAGACATGAATACATGTTCAACAAAGCCATTGTATGTGATTATTAATTTTTCATCTTTATTAAAGTTTTAAATGAAAATAGGTAGCATTGAATTTAAATTTACTATAAAATTATCTGAGTTGCCAACCAGTAGCCCCAAATAATATATGTCCACCCTTATAAGCACATTTAATGAGCATTTATTCTTAGTCTCAAACCTCCAATGTGCTGCTAAAAACAGTTTTCAATTATTTTCATGAAATTATAAGAAAAAGATCACCCAGGCCAAGTACAGCAGGCACAAACAAATGCATGGTGTTATTTCTTTAATAGCTCCAGGCTTTGCACAGCCACAGAATCAAGGATATCTGATCAGTTTATCAATGCGTTTTTAATAACACTTGATCCATTCTAATAAACTTTCCTCACTTTTTCTCACCAAGGACCTTAAACTCTTAAATGCTCTCATTTTTTTCCCCCGATCTGAACCAAACGTCATTTTTAGATATTTCATTACAGAAAATGTAAGACACCCAAGACCAAAATATGACCTGTCATTGTATAGCTGATGAACGAAACCGCTTCAATGACCCCTGGGGATTATCAGACACACCTTAGAAAACCATCATTCCAGCTAATTGGCAATGCACCATCATCTGTTCTGAAAGAAAGTTACTGGCAATATGTGAAGAGTTCTCCAAAAACGATTAGCTACCGATGCACCTCTATTAACAAGTTTTTCTTTAATGCTGTCACTGTCTTATAATTATCATTGTCTCTATTTCTAAGTAAAATCTGCATATGTGATGAATATACAAAGGAGTGATTCTATTGATCGATGGCTGCTACTTTAACACATACCACCATTCTTTGTACCATAAATGACATTATCATGACATTTAGTGGGTTAACTCTAGTGGCTTTTACATGGTCGTTTACTCAATATGCTGCATTTGACATTTGCATTTGATATTTCTGGAAAGGGTAAAAGTATATATATATTCCACGGACATCATGAATAAAGCTGTATTTTAGTAGCTATTTTTAGTGATGTACTTCAAGGATAAAATCTTGTACCAATCTTTTTATATAAGCAACATCTGTATGCCTGTTTAAATGATCCAATTGTACTTGCAATTTTGTACACCATTTTAACGTGTTGTTATCTGATGTTGCTTTATTTCAATAATATGATGAAATGACAATTCAAATTTGTATTATAGTATAATAAAGAATTTCCCAAAGATATTTTGTTTTTCAACCTATGTACACCTGTCTACACAGGCGTGCAGCTGCAGTGCTTGACAGAAATAGCACATAATTCAAACATTACTTTGCATAACTTTAATAGACCTTTGTCCTCTGGAGGCAGCAACAAGTAAAAGTTGGCACTAATGAAAAAGGCAGCTGGCCATTATATAGCCTTTTAGTAGCTAAAAAAAAAATATTTCATTAAATAGCCAAGGGCTGATGCAGTATTCAGTCTAGCACATGACCATCTGCTTGCAGCAAAACATATTTTCATTTGTGTTGAGAAGAGAGACAGAATTAAAGGAGTGTATTCAGATCATGCAGCTGTTGACACCCAGCTGGCATCAATTTATGCTGTCTTCATAATTATAGCAGAGGGTTAACTCTTTCATTAGCACCTGGTGAATCAGAGAAAATCCAACGGAGGTTAACAATTTCTATATATCACACATGCCTGTACATGGATGAGTTGTCCCAGAGACTGAATAATTGTAGAACAGGATGTGTGATTGGTAACACTCTGATCAATCATTTCATGTACGGCGATGATCTCGCCATCCTTTCTCCAAGCAGCGCTGGCTTTCAGCAGCTGCTAAATGTATGCTCTGATTTTCGACTCAAATATGATGTTAAATATAATGCAGAATAGAGTGTTGTACTAGTCTGTCGAATGAAAGCAGACAAGGACCTTTGTTTTCCTGACTTTCATTTGTCTGGGCAAAAGCTGACTGTTTGTAGTAAAACAAAGATATTTGGGTCACTTTCTGACGGAGCAGCTTTGTGATGATGATGACATTAATCGTCAATGCTGCAGTCTGTATGCACAAGCCTATTGGCACCAAGGAATACCAAGGAATACCTTGGTGCGAATGTTTTACATGTGCACCGAGAATGTTAAAATCAAACTGCTTAGGACACACTGTACACCTTTGTACACGGCCCCTTTGTGGTGCAAATATATGAAGGGCACACTGCAAAAGCTCAAAGGCTTTTAGAATGTTGCTGAAAAAGCCCCGGTCCAGCAGTGCTAGCCTGCTTTTCTGTCAAGCTCATGTGAACTCGTTTCATGCTCTAATGAGGACTCTGCTGTACAGATTCATGTGCCGTTTAAATGACTGTAAGAACTCTCTTGTCTGGACTCTTGTGTCCCCCAGTGTCAGTGCTGTGGGGTACCAGTCAGCTCTGTGGAAGCGCTGGTATATGGGCCTTTTATAATTGTCATTTGTGTTGTTGTATGTGTTCCTTTTTTTATGGGCCATGAGCCTGTTAAAGATAATCATGATGAGAATACACACACACACACATCCCCAGGGTGTGCAGCCGTCTTCCACTGGACACAAAGTAGTTTTGAGCAGCTTTTAGACACATATTACACTTAAAATATGACCTTTTAAGTGTACGCCACAGGAGTTGTGAAACATTTCCATTAGTTTCATTTCATTTTACTTTTGATAGTTTAAGTAAAGATTTCTTACAATACCTTTAAATTAATATTTACTAGATTTTAATTGCTGGGTCACCATCAAAATTGCTGCCCGAAGTGGAATTTGGATATGGTGCCCCTGAGCTCCCATGGCTGTGTATATATACATAAATAGCAATATAATATATTGCATCAACAATAACAACAGTACTACTACTACTACTAATAATAATAATAATAATAATAATAATAATAATAAAAATGTAAGTTTAAAAATGTTTCTTCGACATACCAGCAAGTGAAGCTGAAGCTTAGTTTTCTTATTTATTTATTTTTTCATTTTGTTGCCCTGGATCTCTGCTGCAGTGTTGATACCATCTCTTCGCCCATGGCTTGTGCCCTGCTGTCAACATCTCTGACATTGATTGGTCGTCAGTCACCCACACATCTCTCTCTCTCTCTCACTCTCTCTCTCTCTCTGTTGAAGCAAACAAGCCCTTGGATGTAGTGTGCGTGTTTTAAATTATATTGACACTGTCTGACTGCACAATGACATTCCAGCCTGCATGTTGCCCTCCAGTATGTGGTCTGTGTGCAGGGAGGGGCCATCCTGTTTACTATGAGAATGAGATGTTATTTTATTTTAATAAAAAGTCTCACGACTTCTCCTGTTATAGACATTTTTCTCTTTGTAGATACACCTGTTTCTTTAACCACCGAATGAATTTCAGGTATTTTTTCCACTGGATTAAACCCAGTGGAGATGATAATGTGTTGTCATTTTACACTGATAACTCTGGCAGATGGTGATCCAAGACTCTTTATAAGACTTGTTACAATTTGTCCTTAGAGGCACTTTGAATTGTTGGGGTTTCTGACATTCATCAGAAAAAGACCAAAAGTGTTGGATTTGGAGTACACATGATTTCGACACATCCGACATTCCTTTGGTGAGCCAAGCATAGTATATATAATTTTGGACATACAATGTGGAGAACAAAAGCAATCTTTAAATTCACCCCACAGTCATTCATGGAAAACCCTAAAAACTATGTTATTACTATAAAGTTTTTACAAAGCACTAGACAATTTTATTTAGATTTGATCATTTACTCATATACTAATGTTATTAAGTATGTACAGACAGGCAGGCAGGCAGATGTGCATACTGATCACTGATCATTGCAACTCACCATAATTATGTGTCAGGGGGATGATAAAGATGTGATGACGATGATGATGATGTACAAAATACTACTCATAAAATAATCCATTCATGAAAGATGCTTTTGGGGTTCATAATGACATGACATGTTTTACTCAAAGTGCTACTTACTGGATTATGCTGCAATGTGGCAAAATAATTTTCACCTGCAGGTCTGTGCTTTCGTGCTACTTTGGGTAATTGCCATCTTAGCTGATGATGGTGACGGGTAAAGGTTTTTTGGTTTTTTAGTGAGAGAGGCTCTACACTTAAAATCTCAATGAGCTGAGAGCTTATTGTGGTAAATAGCATTTCATGGCCCAGATGACAAAACTGTCTTGTTCCTCTGAAACCCTGGATTTTTTTGAGTGGAGATTTCACAGCTGATATTATTCATGCAGCTCAAGATGTCTCTCGGCAAAATTGTCACAATCACTGCTGCTGTTTAAACCATATCTAACTGTGATTAACAATCAGTTTCAAATTGAAGGTGATTTATCAGGCTATAATGCACAATGCTAAATAAAAGTGTAACCTCCATGGGGCTCATAGTTGTTTTTTTGATTATTATACCAGGAAAGTTGATATATTGTTTAACTCTTTGGCGTCAATGTTTGATAATGTATAATTACAAAGATAAGAAAGCTGGCAAAATTGTGGATTTATTCAAAAACCCTTCAGATAGACTGTCATCTGATGTTTTAAATGTTGGACGGTGTCCTTCTCAGTAACATTTTCTCCATGTAAGACTTCCCTGTCATTAAAGACATAATATTATACTAGTGGTCCAGCTCTTGTTAATGGCAGCAGAGCATCTGTGTTCCCCTGTCTGATTCGTGCTTTAATTACAAATGAGACATTTAAGGCAGAGACTTCCAGGTAACCAACGTGCATGCCAGAAAATCACTACTCCTCATTAGGAAACAGTTCAGGACGTAACTCCTTAAAGCTGCAGCTTGCCTTCATGCTTATATAAGACAACCAGCTAACGTCAAAACCTTAATGTTCAATGGATGTAAATGATTATGTGGCTCATGTAATCTAATTTTCAGTTCAAATAAAGATGCATATATCCAAAAATTGTTCATTTATAAATATGCAACACATAGTTTGTTTTTTGGTTGGATTGTGTGTTTCGTGTTGTTTCTTTTGTGATACTGATGGCAGTGGGGGTATTTTCTGACTATCAGAATATACAGCATCAGTCTAATACAATGTATTTTGATGGTTTGGCAAAATAAATTTATTTGAATTGATATGATCTAAAAATAAAACCCTCAGCTCTTATTTGACCATTTTCACCTTTGCTCCCCCCCCGAATCAGGAAGTCCCACATTGGGAATGTGCAAACACATTTATGTCCACAGCAGAGACCAGCCAGTAGTCCAGACCTGACAACCTGCTAATTTCCATTACTGTTAGCTATTCCTAATTCTTACTCATTGATGAGTCACTGCAAAACACACACACACACATAGATGTATAACCCTAACATGGACAGACTGGTCATAATTCTGAGAATGAACAAAACCCTCATAAGAGGTAAACATCTCCATAGCATTCATCCATCCCATATTTTCATCTTTTTTTTGTGTGTGTCATACGCACTCATGCAGAGTTGCTTGGGAGTGGATGTTTGCTGAGTCAATAATGAAAGGATAGCTGATTATCATTAAAATTAGCACGTAGCGCCGCAAAGGCCTCCTACGGTAGAGCGTCGGCGACATGGCTGTGTCAGCACAGTTCTTCCTATTTACTGTTTAGTCTCGCAGCAGGCTGCAGAAGATAGATAGCACCAGCACAAAGCATGCAGTGCAGCGAGATAAAAGCGCCACACAATGTGCTGGGGCTCCCAAAGCACCTGGCATTGCCTGATGTGGCACCGGCCATTATAACTGCATGTTGAGATGAGAAATCTGTTAAAGTGAGAAAGAGATTGATTGAGAAATCAGGGAAGAAAGAGAGACATGTGTTTGTGATACAGTCAACATGTCCTGAGGTGACTCAGAAAACATATTTAGTCTTAAACACTTATGAATATAGTGACATTTAATAATGAAATTAATTTGGTCTACACTGTTCCTCCTAAATCCTCCAAAAAGATAAGATGATATCATGACAATTGGAGGATAATATATTAAAAACAATAGCAAAAATAATTTGTCTCAAAGAAAAACAAAAAGAAGAACCCCATGAGATCTCTTCTTGAATGTTGGTTCCTTTAAGTTTGGTTAAAGTTTTTACAAAACACTAGACAATTTTATTTAGATTTGATAATTTACTCATATGACTTATAACCTTATAACCTTAAACATCTACACCTCATGCCCGAAGTGCGGCGTTTACTCCTCTCTAGACATAACTACCTGACTTTGCAGAAACGAGCCAGATTTAAGTGTAGAGGCCAATTAGCACACACACACACACACTCACACCCTTCACGTGCACAGAAAGACACACACAGTACAATATTTCAGAGAGAAACAACATACATTTTTCAAGCATCGAGAAGATAAAGGATGTGTTCCTCAGTAACATATACCCTAAGATGAAGCTGTAAATGTATATGCGTATGTCAATAAGCTCTTGCTACAACATGCGGCTAATTATGTTTCTGTCTTGGTGATAAATGTTGCTCTGCTTTGAGTTACTTACATCTGCTCTCTCGGTTCCTCTATTACAAACACATGCACACACATGCGCAAGCACACACAGAGTTAAATCCCCCCCCGAGAGCAATTATCACAGAGTTTGTGATATATCTTTTAGTTGTGTTATAAATCTTTTCTCTCCTTTTGTTATGACAATACAGCACATTCTGCAGTTATTTAGAGAAAACCCCAGGAAAAGGCACCTTTTTTAAACCAGCAGCTCAGTGACTGGGTGAAGTTGTTACTGTGGGGAGTCGAAGGAAGACGGAACGGAGCTACCTGTCATCTTCAATCACAAGTGGATTTGTTAGAGGAACAATGTATTCACAATGTTTTTTTGTGGTTATAAAATAGGATTGTACAATTACTCATAGTTGTTGCCACCCCCATTCAATACATGAAGAAGATTCACGAAGAAATATTGAAACGTTTAAATTAGAAATCTTTCCTTCGGCATCATAGCAGCTGAGTTCAGTCGGCAAAGCATAAAAAGCCCCTGCAACTGGTTGATAGAGCAATCACAGTCAACCAAGACTCTAATGCGAGGCAGAACACAGTCAGCACCACCTGGACTGACTGCAGGAATGTCTGTGGCTCAATGATCAAGACATGCGTGACCGTATACATTGCCCTTGTAACCTTCATAAAGAAGTCACTGCTGCAGTGGGAAATAACACCCGACTCCAAGGACATCGCAAAGATGAATACAGGTGCAAGATACACCTGCATGACATCAATCTAGAAACCCACACTGAGTGAAACACCGACCCACTTATGATAAAGAAACACATGTAAACACATTAATGTATGAAGATAAAATGTACATTTTGCTACAGGTGAGAGAGGCACGGCACACTTGGGATGAGACGCCAGTTCATTATAGGCAATAATTACCCTGTGATGGTATTTTCCTTTTTAAAATACCTCCACCATTCCAATTCCATACTTTTATTATTAATTTAACTGGCTGTAGTAAATTCAATTCAATTCAGAAGATCTTTGCATCTAATTAAAACCACTGATGGATGGAGCCATATATTTTATTAGAGATAAATCTCTAATGAAATATATCAAATCATCTTCCTTTGCTGAGTTCTCAACAAACAACTCTAAAACGAATTACCGAAACATGCACAGCCACGACCACAAATGGAACAAGTTACTTTGTACTTAAAGGACCTTTATTGAATTGATTTTGTTTTTTTTATTTTGAAAGAT